>NW_027520059.1:0-300000 GCF_051989625.1 Stigmatopora argus | reverse complement strand
TGGCCGAGTATGATAATTTTCATTAAAACTTGATTTCTATCCATTCGAATGATGCCAAATGAATAACTTACTTGAATTGGACCATTTTACACTATGTCCATTGTAGATTTGTGTCTCTGACAGTTCGTTTGGTTGCAGGGGACATATTCAGTTTTTATGGCCAAAATGTGCTTTTCAGGGGCTGAAAAGCATGTTTTGGCCGAGTATGATAATTTTCATTAAAACTTGATTTCTATCCATTCGAATGATGCCAAATGAATAACTTACTTGAATTGGACCATTTTACACTATTTCCATTGTAGATTTGTGTCTCTGACAGTTCGTTTGGTTGCAGGGGACATATTCAGTTTTTATGGCCAAAATGTGCTTTTCAGGGGCTGAAAGGCATGTTTTGGCCGAGTATGATAATTTTCATTAAAACTTGATTTCTATCACTTCGAATGATGCCAAATGAATAACTTACTTGAATTGGACCATTTTACACTATGTCCATTGTACATTTCTGTCTCCGACAGTTCGTTTGGTTGCAGGGGACATTTTCAATTTTTATGGCCAAAATGTGCTTTTCAGAGGCTGAAAAGCATGTTTTGGCCGAGTATGATAATTTTCATTAAAACTTGATTTCTATCCATTCGAATGATGCCAAATGAATAACTTACTTGATTTGGACCATTTTACACTATGTCCATTGTAGATTTGTGTCTCTGACAGTTCGTTTGGTTGCAGGTATTCAGTTTTTATGGCCAAAATGTGCTTTTCAGAGGCTGAAAAGCATGTTTTGGCCGAGTATGATAATTTTCATTAAAACTTGATTTCTATCACTTCGAATGATGCCAAATGAATAACTTACTTGAATTGGACCATTTTACACTATGTCCATTGTAGATTTGTGTCTCCGACAGTTCGTTTTGTTGCAGGGGACATTTTCAGTTTTTATGGCCAAAATGTGCTTTTCAGAGGCTGAAAAGCATGTTTTGGCCGAGTATGATAATTTTCATTAAAACTTGATTTCTATCACTTCGAATGATGCCAAATGAATAACTTACTTGAATTGGACCATTTTACACTATGTCCATTGTAGATTTGTGTCTCTGACAGTTCGTTTGGTTGCAGGGGACATATTCAGTTTTTATGGCCAAAATGTGCTTTTCAGAGCCTGAAAAGCATGTTTTGGCCGAGTATGATAATTTTCATTAAAACTTGATTTCTATCACTGTGAATAATGCCAAATGAATAACTTACTCGAATTGGACCATTTTACACTATGTCCATTGTAGATTTGTGTCTCTGACAGTTCGTTTGGTTGCAGGGGACATATTCAGTTTTTATGGCCAAAATGTGCTTTTCAGGGGCTGAAAAGCATGTTTTGGCCGAGTATGATAATTTTCATTAAAACTTGATTTCTATCACTTCGAATGATGCCAAATGAATAACTTACTTGAATTGGACCATTTTACACTATGTCCATTGTAGATTTCTGTCTCCGACAGTTCGTTTGGTTGCAGGGGACATTTTCAGTTTTTATGGCCAAAATGTGCTTTTCAGAGGCTGAAAAGCATGTTTTGGCCGAGTATGATAATTTTCATTAAAACTTGATTTCTATCACTTCGAATGATGCCAAATGAATAACTTACTTGAATTGGACCATTTTACACTATGTCCATTGTAGATTTGTGTGTCTGACAGTTCGTTTGGTTGCAGGGGACATATTCAGTTTTTATGGCCAAAATGTGCTTTTCAGGGGCTGAAAACCATGTTTTGGCCGAGTATGATAATTTTCATTAAAACTTGATTTCTATCACTTCGAATGATGCCAAATGAATAACTTACTTGAATTGGACCATTTTACACTATGTCCATTGTAGATTTCTGTCTCCGACAGTTCGTTTGGTTGCAGGGGACATTTTCAGTTTTTATGGCCAAAATGTGCTTTTCAGAGGCTAAAAAGCATGTTTTGGCCGAGTATGATAATTTTCATTAAAACTTGATTTCTATCACTTCGAATGATGCCAAATGAATAACTTACTTGAATTGGACCATTTTACACTATGTCCATTGTAGATTTGTGTGTCTGACAGTTCGTTTGGTTGCAGGGGACATATTCAGTTTTTATGGCCAAAATGTGCTTTTCAGGGGCTGAAAACCATGTTTTGGCCGAGTATGATAATTTTCATTAAAACTTGATTTCTATCCATTCGAATGATGCCAAATGAATAACTTACTTGAATTGGACCATTTTACACTATGTCCATTGTAGATTTGTGTCTCTGACAGTTCGTTTGGTTGCAGGGGACATTTTCAGTTTTTATGGCCAAAATGTGCTTTTCAGAGGCTGAAAAGCATGTTTTGGCCGAGTATGATAATTTTCATTAAAACTTGATTTCTATCACTTCGAATGATGCCAAATGAATAACTTACTTGAATTGGACCATTTTACACTATGTCCATTGTAGATTTGTGTCTCCGACAGTTCGTTTTGTTGCAGGGGACATTTTCAGTTTTTATGGCCAAAATGTGCTTTTCAGAGGCTGAAAAGCATGTTTTGGCCGAGTATGATGATTTTCATTAAAACTTAATTTCTATCACTTCGAATGATGCCAAATGAATAACTTACTTGAATTGGACCATTTTACACTATGTCCATTGTAGATTTGTGTCTCTGACAGTTCGTTTGGTTGCAGGGGACATATTCAGTTTTTATGGCCAAAATGTGCTTTTCAGGGGCTGAAAACCATGTTTTGGCCGAGTATGATAATTTTCATTAAAACTTGATTTCTATCCATTCGAATGATGCCAAATGAATAACTTACTTGAATTGGACCATTTTACACTATGTCCATTGTAGATTTGTGTCTCTGACAGTTCGTTTGGTTGCAGGGGACATATTCAGTTTTTATGGCCAAAATGTGCTTTTCAGGGGCTGAAAAGCATGTTTTGGCCGAGTATGATAATTTTCATTAAAACTTGATTTCTATCCATTCGAATGATGCCAAATGAATAACTTACTTGAATTGGACCATTTTACACTATGTCCATTGTAGATTTCTGTCTCGGACAGTTCGTTTGGTTGCAGGGGACATTTTCAGTTTTTATGGCCAAAATGTGCTTTTCAGAGGCTGAAAAGCATGTTTTGGCCGAGTATGATGATTTTCATTAAAACTTAATTTCTATCACTTCGAATGATGCCAAATGAATAACTTACTTGAATTGGACCATTTTACACTATGTCCATTGTAGATTTGTGTCTCTGACAGTTCGTTTGGTTGCAGGGGACATATTCAGTTTTTATGGCCAAAATGTGCTTTTCAGGGGCTGAAAACCATGTTTTGGCCGAGTATGATAATTTTCATTAAAACTTGATTTCTATCCATTCGAATGATGCCAAATGAATAACTTACTTGAATTGGACCATTTTACACTATGTCCATTGTAGATTTGTGTCTCTGACAGTTCGTTTGGTTGCAGGGGACATATTCAGTTTTTATGGCCAAAATGTGCTTTTCAGGGGCTGAAAAGCATGTTTTGGCCGAGTATGATAATTTTCATTAAAACTTGATTTCTATCCATTCGAATGATGCCAAATGAATAACTTACTTGAATTGGACCATTTTACACTATTTCCATTGTAGATTTGTGTCTCTGACAGTTCGTTTGGTTGCAGGGGACATATTCAGTTTTTATGGCCAAAATGTGCTTTTCAGGGGCTGAAAGGCATGTTTTGGCCGAGTATGATAATTTTCATTAAAACTTGATTTCTATCACTTCGAATGATGCCAAATGAATAACTTACTTGAATTGGACCATTTTACACTATGTCCATTGTACATTTCTGTCTCCGACAGTTCGTTTGGTTGCAGGGGACATTTTCAATTTTTATGGCCAAAATGTGCTTTTCAGAGGCTGAAAAGCATGTTTTGGCCGAGTATGATAATTTTCATTAAAACTTGATTTCTATCACTTCGAATGATGCCAAATGAATAACTTACTTGAATTGGACCATTTTACACTATGTCCATTGTAGATTTGTGTCTCCGACAGTTCGTTTGGTTGCAGGGGACATTTTCAGTTTTTATGGCCAAAATGTGCTTTTCAGAGGCTGAAAAGCATGTTTTGGCCGAGTATGATAATTTTCATTAAAACTTGATTTCTATCACTTCGAATGATGCCAAATGAATAACTTACTTGAATTGGACCATTTTACACTATGTCCATTGTAGATTTGTGTCTCTGACAGTTCGTTTGGTTGCAGGGGACATATTCAGTTTTTATGGCCAAAATGTGCTTTTCAGAGCCTGAAAAGCATGTTTTGGCCGAGTATGATAATTTTCATTAAAACTTGATTTCTATCACTGTGAATAATGCCAAATGAATAACTTACTCGAATTGGACCATTTTACACTATGTCCATTGTAGATTTGTGTCTCTGACAGTTCGTTTGGTTGCAGGGGACATATTCAGTTTTTATGGCCAAAATGTGCTTTTCAGGGGCTGAAAACCATGTTTTGGCCGAGTATGATAATTTTCATTAAAACTTGATTTCTATCACTTCGAATGATGCCAAATGAATAACTTACTTGAATTGGACCATTTTACACTATGTCCATTGTAGATTTCTGTCTCCGACAGTTCGTTTGGTTGCAGGGGACATTTTCAGTTTTTATGGCCAAAATGTGCTTTTCAGAGGCTGAAAAGCATGTTTTGGCCGAGTATGATAATTTTCATTAAAACTTGATTTCTATCACTTCGAATGATGCCAAATGAATAACTTACTTGAATTGGACCATTTTACACTATGTCCATTGTAGATTTGTGTGTCTGACAGTTCGTTTGGTTGCAGGGGACATATTCAGTTTTTATGGCCAAAATGTGCTTTTCAGGGGCTGAAAACCATGTTTTGGCCGAGTATGATAATTTTCATTAAAACTTGATTTCTATCACTTCGAATGATGCCAAATGAATAACTTACTTGAATTGGACCATTTTACACTATGTCCATTGTAGATTTCTGTCTCCGACAGTTCGTTTGGTTGCAGGGGACATTTTCAGTTTTTATGGCCAAAATGTGCTTTTCAGAGGCTAAAAAGCATGTTTTGGCCGAGTATGATAATTTTCATTAAAACTTGATTTCTATCACTTCGAATGATGCCAAATGAATAACTTACTTGAATTGGACCATTTTACACTATGTCCATTGTAGATTTGTGTGTCTGACAGTTCGTTTGGTTGCAGGGGACATATTCAGTTTTTATGGCCAAAATGTGCTTTTCAGGGGCTGAAAACCATGTTTTGGCCGAGTATGATAATTTTCATTAAAACTTGATTTCTATCCATTCGAATGATGCCAAATGAATAACTTACTTGAATTGGACCATTTTACACTATGTCCATTGTAGATTTGTGTCTCTGACAGTTCGTTTGGTTGCAGGGGACATTTTCAGTTTTTATGGCCAAAATGTGCTTTTCAGAGGCTGAAAAGCATGTTTTGGCCGAGTATGATAATTTTCATTAAAACTTGATTTCTATCACTTCGAATGATGCCAAATGAATAACTTACTTGAATTGGACCATTTTACACTATGTCCATTGTAGATTTGTGTCTCCGACAGTTCGTTTTGTTGCAGGGGACATTTTCAGTTTTTATGGCCAAAATGTGCTTTTCAGAGGCTGAAAAGCATGTTTTGGCCGAGTATGATGATTTTCATTAAAACTTAATTTCTATCACTTCGAATGATGCCAAATGAATAACTTACTTGAATTGGACCATTTTACACTATGTCCATTGTAGATTTGTGTCTCTGACAGTTCGTTTGGTTGCAGGGGACATATTCAGTTTTTATGGCCAAAATGTGCTTTTCAGGGGCTGAAAACCATGTTTTGGCCGAGTATGATAATTTTCATTAAAACTTGATTTCTATCCATTCGAATGATGCCAAATGAATAACTTACTTGAATTGGACCATTTTACACTATGTCCATTGTAGATTTGTGTCTCTGACAGTTCGTTTGGTTGCAGGGGACATATTCAGTTTTTATGGCCAAAATGTGCTTTTCAGGGGCTGAAAAGCATGTTTTGGCCGAGTATGATAATTTTCATTAAAACTTGATTTCTATCACTTCGAATGATGCCAAATGAATAACTTACTTGAATTGGACCATTTTACACTATGTCCATTGTAGATTTGTGTGTCTGACAGTTCGTTTGGTTGCAGGGGACATATTCAGTTTTTATGGCCAAAATGTGCTTTTCAGGGGCTGAAAACCATGTTTTGGCCGAGTATGATAATTTTCATTAAAACTTGATTTCTATCCATTCGAATGATGCCAAATGAATAACTTACTTGAATTGGACCATTTTACACTATGTCCATTGTAGATTTGTGTCTCTGACAGTTCGTTTGGTTGCAGGGGACATTTTCAGTTTTTATGGCCAAAATGTGCTTTTCAGAGGCTGAAAAGCATGTTTTGGCCGAGTATGATAATTTTCATTAAAACTTGATTTCTATCACTTCGAATGATGCCAAATGAATAACTTACTTGAATTGGACCATTTTACACTATGTCCATTGTAGATTTGTGTCTCCGACAGTTCGTTTTGTTGCAGGGGACATTTTCAGTTTTTATGGCCAAAATGTGCTTTTCAGAGGCTGAAAAGCATGTTTTGGCCGAGTATGATGATTTTCATTAAAACTTAATTTCTATCACTTCGAATGATGCCAAATGAATAACTTACTTGAATTGGACCATTTTACACTATGTCCATTGTAGATTTGTGTCTCTGACAGTTCGTTTGGTTGCAGGGGACATATTCAGTTTTTATGGCCAAAATGTGCTTTTCAGGGGCTGAAAACCATGTTTTGGCCGAGTATGATAATTTTCATTAAAACTTGATTTCTATCCATTCGAATGATGCCAAATGAATAACTTACTTGAATTGGACCATTTTACACTATGTCCATTGTAGATTTGTGTCTCTGACAGTTCGTTTGGTTGCAGGGGACATATTCAGTTTTTATGGCCAAAATGTGCTTTTCAGGGGCTGAAAAGCATGTTTTGGCCGAGTATGATAATTTTCATTAAAACTTGATTTCTATCCATTCGAATGATGCCAAATGAATAACTTACTTGAATTGGACCATTTTACACTATGTCCATTGTAGATTTCTGTCTCGGACAGTTCGTTTGGTTGCAGGGGACATTTTCAGTTTTTATGGCCAAAATGTGCTTTTCAGAGGCTGAAAAGCATGTTTTGGCCGAGTATGATGATTTTCATTAAAACTTAATTTCTATCACTTCGAATGATGCCAAATGAATAACTTACTTGAATTGGACCATTTTACACTATGTCCATTGTAGATTTGTGTCTCTGACAGTTCGTTTGGTTGCAGGGGACATATTCAGTTTTTATGGCCAAAATGTGCTTTTCAGGGGCTGAAAACCATGTTTTGGCCGAGTATGATAATTTTCATTAAAACTTGATTTCTATCCATTCGAATGATGCCAAATGAATAACTTACTTGAATTGGACCATTTTACACTATGTCCATTGTAGATTTGTGTCTCTGACAGTTCGTTTGGTTGCAGGGGACATATTCAGTTTTTATGGCCAAAATGTGCTTTTCAGGGGCTGAAAAGCATGTTTTGGCCGAGTATGATAATTTTCATTAAAACTTGATTTCTATCCATTCGAATGATGCCAAATGAATAACTTACTTGAATTGGACCATTTTACACTATTTCCATTGTAGATTTGTGTCTCTGACAGTTCGTTTGGTTGCAGGGGACATATTCAGTTTTTATGGCCAAAATGTGCTTTTCAGGGGCTGAAAGGCATGTTTTGGCCGAGTATGATAATTTTCATTAAAACTTGATTTCTATCACTTCGAATGATGCCAAATGAATAACTTACTTGAATTGGACCATTTTACACTATGTCCATTGTACATTTCTGTCTCCGACAGTTCGTTTGGTTGCAGGGGACATTTTCAATTTTTATGGCCAAAATGTGCTTTTCAGAGGCTGAAAAGCATGTTTTGGCCGAGTATGATAATTTTCATTAAAACTTGATTTCTATCACTTCGAATGATGCCAAATGAATAACTTACTTGAATTGGACCATTTTACACTATGTCCATTGTAGATTTGTGTCTCCGACAGTTCGTTTGGTTGCAGGGGACATTTTCAGTTTTTATGGCCAAAATGTGCTTTTCAGAGGCTGAAAAGCATGTTTTGGCCGAGTATGATAATTTTCATTAAAACTTGATTTCTATCACTTCGAATGATGCCAAATGAATAACTTACTTGAATTGGACCATTTTACACTATGTCCATTGTAGATTTGTGTCTCTGACAGTTCGTTTGGTTGCAGGGGACATATTCAGTTTTTATGGCCAAAATGTGCTTTTCAGAGCCTGAAAAGCATGTTTTGGCCGAGTATGATAATTTTCATTAAAACTTGATTTCTATCACTGTGAATAATGCCAAATGAATAACTTACTCGAATTGGACCATTTTACACTATGTCCATTGTAGATTTGTGTCTCTGACAGTTCGTTTGGTTGCAGGGGACATATTCAGTTTTTATGGCCAAAATGTGCTTTTCAGGGGCTGAAAACCATGTTTTGGCCGAGTATGATAATTTTCATTAAAACTTGATTTCTATCACTTCGAATGATGCCAAATGAATAACTTACTTGAATTGGACCATTTTACACTATGTCCATTGTAGATTTGTGTCTCTGACAGTTCGTTTGGTTGCAGGGGACATATTCAGTTTTTATGGCCAAAATGTGCTTTTCAGGGACTGAAAAGCACGTTTTGGCAGAGTATGATAATTTTCATTAAAACTTGATTTCTATCCATTCGAATGATGCCAAATGAATAACTTACTTGAATTGGACCATTTTACACTATGTCCATTGTAGATTTGTGTCTCTGACAGTTCGTTTGGTTGCAGGGGACATATTCCTTTTTTTATGGCCAAAATGTGCTTTTCAGGGGCTGAAAAGCATGTTTTGGCCGAGTATGATAATTTTCATTAAAACTTGATTTCTATCACTTCGAATGATGCCAAATGAATAACTTACTTGAATTGGACCATTTTACACTATGTCCATTGTAGATTTGTGTATCCGACAGTTCGTAAGGTTGCAGGGGACATTTTCAGTTTTTATTGCCAAAATGTGCTTTTCAGAGGCTGAAAAGCACGTTTTGGCCGAGTATGATAATTTTCATTAAAACTTGATTTCTATCCATTTGAATGATGCCAAATGAATAACTTACTTGATTTGGACCATTTTACACTATGTCCATTGTAGATTTGTGTCTCTGACAGTTCGTTTGGTTGCAGGGGACATATTCAGTTTTTATGGCCAAAATGTGCTTTTCAGGGGCTGAAAAGCATGTTTTGGCCGAGTATGATAATTTTCATTAAAACTTGATTTCTATCACTTCGAATGATGCCAAATGAATAACTTACTTGAATTGGACCATTTTACACTATGTCCATTGTAGATTTGTGTCTCTGACAGTTCGTTTGGTTGCAGGGGACATATTCAGTTTTTATGGCCAAAATGTGCTTTTCAGAGCCTGAAAAGCATGTTTTGGCCGAGTATGATAATTTTCATTAAAACTTGATTTCTATCCATTCGAATGATGCCAAATGAATAACTTACTTGAATTGGACCATTTTACACTATGTCCATTGTAGATTTGTGTCTCTGACAGTTCGTTTGGTTGCAGGGGACATATTCAGTTTTTATGGCCAAAATGTGCTTTTCAGGGGCTGAAAAGCATGTTTTGGCCGAGTATGATAATTTTCATTAAAACTTGATTTCTATCCATTCGAATGATGCCAAATGAATAACTTACTTGAATTGGACCATTTTACACTATTTCCATTGTAGATTTGTGTCTCTGACAGTTCGTTTGGTTGCAGGGGACATATTCAGTTTTTATGGCCAAAATGTGCTTTTCAGGGGCTGAAAGGCATGTTTTGGCCGAGTATGATAATTTTCATTAAAACTTGATTTCTATCACTTCGAATGATGCCAAATGAATAACTTACTTGAATTGGACCATTTTACACTATGTCCATTGTACATTTCTGTCTCCGACAGTTCGTTTGGTTGCAGGGGACATTTTCAATTTTTATGGCCAAAATGTGCTTTTCAGAGGCTGAAAAGCATGTTTTGGCCGAGTATGATAATTTTCATTAAAACTTGATTTCTATCCATTCGAATGATGCCAAATGAATAACTTACTTGATTTGGACCATTTTACACTATGTCCATTGTAGATTTGTGTCTCTGACAGTTCGTTTGGTTGCAGGTATTCAGTTTTTATGGCCAAAATGTGCTTTTCAGAGGCTGAAAAGCATGTTTTGGCCGAGTATGATAATTTTCATTAAAACTTGATTTCTATCACTTCGAATGATGCCAAATGAATAACTTACTTGAATTGGACCATTTTACACTATGTCCATTGTAGATTTGTGTCTCCGACAGTTCGTTTTGTTGCAGGGGACATTTTCAGTTTTTATGGCCAAAATGTGCTTTTCAGAGGCTGAAAAGCATGTTTTGGCCGAGTATGATAATTTTCATTAAAACTTGATTTCTATCACTTCGAATGATGCCAAATGAATAACTTACTTGAATTGGACCATTTTACACTATGTCCATTGTAGATTTGTGTCTCCGACAGTTCGTTTTGTTGCAGGGGACATTTTCAGTTTTTATGGCCAAAATGTGCTTTTCAGAGGCTGAAAAGCATGTTTTGGCCGAGTATGATAATTTTCATTAAAACTTGATTTCTATCACTTCGAATGATGCCAAATGAATAACTTACTTGAATTGGACCATTTTACACTATGTCCATTGTAGATTTGTGTCTCCGACAGTTCGTTTGGTTGCAGGGGACATTTTCAGTTTTTATGGCCAAAATGTGCTTTTCAGAGGCTGAAAACCATGTTTTGGCCGAGTATGATAATTTTCATTAAAACTTGATTTCTATCCATTCGAATGATGCCAAATGAATAACTTACTTGAATTGGACCATTTTACACTATGTCCATTGTAGATTTGTGTCTCTGACAGTTCGTTTGGTTGCAGGGGACATATTCAGTTTTTATGGCCAAAATGTGCTTTTCAGGGACTGAAAAGCACGTTTTGGCAGAGTATGATAATTTTCATTAAAACTTGATTTCTATCCATTCGAATGATGCCAAATGAATAACTTACTTGAATTGGACCATTTTACACTATGTCCATTGTAGATTTGTGTCTCCGACAGTTCGTTTTGTTGCAGGGGACATTTTCAGTTTTTATGGCCAAAATGTGCTTTTCAGGGGCTGAAAACCATGTTTTGGCCGAGTATGATAATTTTCATTAAAACTTGATTTCTATCCATTCGAATGATGCCAAATGAATAACTTACTTGAATTGGACCATTTTACACTATGTCCATTGTAGATTTGTGTCTCTGACAGTTCGTTTGGTTGCAGGGGACATATTCAGTTTTTATGGCCAAAATGTGCTTTTCAGGGGCTGAAAAGCATGTTTTGGCCGAGTATGATAATTTTCATTAAAACTTGATTTCTATCCATTCGAATGATGCCAAATGAATAACTTACTTGAATTGGACCATTTTACACTATTTCCATTGTAGATTTGTGTCTCTGACAGTTCGTTTGGTTGCAGGGGACATATTCAGTTTTTATGGCCAAAATGTGCTTTTCAGGGGCTGAAAGGCATGTTTTGGCCGAGTATGATAATTTTCATTAAAACTTGATTTCTATCACTTCGAATGATGCCAAATGAATAACTTACTTGAATTGGACCATTTTACACTATGTCCATTGTAGATTTCTGTCTCCGACAGTTCGTTTGGTTGCAGGGGACATTTTCAGTTTTTATGGCCAAAATGTGCTTTTCAGAGGCTGAAAAGCATGTTTTGGCCGAGTATGATGATTTTCATTAAAACTTGATTTCTATCACTTCGAATGATGCCAAATGAATAACTTACTTGAATTGGACCATTTTACACTATGTCCATTGTAGATTTGTGTCTCCGACAGTTCGTTTTGTTGCAGGGGACATTTTCAGTTTTTATGGCCAAAATGTGCTTTTCAGAGGCTGAAAAGCATGTTTTGGCCGAGTATGATGATTTTCATTAAAACTTAATTTCTATCACTTCGAATGATGCCAAATGAATAACTTACTTGAATTGGACCATTTTACACTCTGTCCATTGTAGATTTGTGTCTCTGACAGTTCGTTTGGTTGCAGGGGACATATTCAGTTTTTATGACCAAAATGTGCTTTTCAGGGGCTGAAAACCATGTTTTGGCCGAGTATGATAATTTTCATTAAAACTTGATTTCTATCCATTCGAATGATGCCAAATGAATAACTTACTTGAATTGGACCATTTTACACTATGTCCATTGTAGATTTGTGTCTCTGACAGTTCGTTTGGTTGCAGGGGACATATTCAGTTTTTATGGCCAAAATGTGCTTTTCAGAGGCTGAAAAGCATGTTTTGGCCGAGTATGATAATTTTCATTAAAACTTGATTTCTATCACTTCGAATGATGCCAAATGAATAACTTACTTGAATTGGACCATTTTACACTATGTCCATTGTAGATTTGTGTCTCCGACAGTTCGTTTGGTTGCAGGGGACATTTTCAGTTTTTATGGCCAAAATGTGCTTTTCAGAGGCTGAAAACCATGTTTTGGCCGAGTATGATAATTTTCATTAAAACTTGATTTCTATCCATTCGAATGATGCCAAATGAATAACTTACTTGAATTGGACCATTTTACACTATGTCCATTGTAGATTTGTGTCTCTGACAGTTCGTTTGGTTGCAGGGGACATATTCAGTTTTTATGGCCAAAATGTGCTTTTCAGGGACTGAAAAGCACGTTTTGGCAGAGTATGATAATTTTCATTAAAACTTGATTTCTATCCATTCGAATGATGCCAAATGAATAACTTACTTGAATTGGACCATTTTACACTATGTCCATTGTAGATTTGTGTCTCCGACAGTTCGTTTTGTTGCAGGGGACATTTTCAGTTTTTATGGCCAAAATGTGCTTTTCAGGGGCTGAAAACCATGTTTTGGCCGAGTATGATAATTTTCATTAAAACTTGATTTCTATCCATTCGAATGATGCCAAATGAATAACTTACTTGAATTGGACCATTTTACACTATGTCCATTGTAGATTTGTGTCTCTGACAGTTCGTTTGGTTGCAGGGGACATATTCAGTTTTTATGGCCAAAATGTGCTTTTCAGGGGCTGAAAAGCATGTTTTGGCCGAGTATGATAATTTTCATTAAAACTTGATTTCTATCCATTCGAATGATGCCAAATGAATAACTTACTTGAATTGGACCATTTTACACTATTTCCATTGTAGATTTGTGTCTCTGACAGTTCGTTTGGTTGCAGGGGACATATTCAGTTTTTATGGCCAAAATGTGCTTTTCAGGGGCTGAAAGGCATGTTTTGGCCGAGTATGATAATTTTCATTAAAACTTGATTTCTATCACTTCGAATGATGCCAAATGAATAACTTACTTGAATTGGACCATTTTACACTATGTCCATTGTAGATTTCTGTCTCCGACAGTTCGTTTGGTTGCAGGGGACATTTTCAGTTTTTATGGCCAAAATGTGCTTTTCAGAGGCTGAAAAGCATGTTTTGGCCGAGTATGATGATTTTCATTAAAACTTGATTTCTATCACTTCGAATGATGCCAAATGAATAACTTACTTGAATTGGACCATTTTACACTATGTCCATTGTAGATTTGTGTCTCCGACAGTTCGTTTTGTTGCAGGGGACATTTTCAGTTTTTATGGCCAAAATGTGCTTTTCAGAGGCTGAAAAGCATGTTTTGGCCGAGTATGATGATTTTCATTAAAACTTAATTTCTATCACTTCGAATGATGCCAAATGAATAACTTACTTGAATTGGACCATTTTACACTATGTCCATTGTAGATTTGTGTCTCTGACAGTTCGTTTGGTTGCAGGGGACATATTCAGTTTTTATGACCAAAATGTGCTTTTCAGGGGCTGAAAACCATGTTTTGGCCGAGTATGATAATTTTCATTAAAACTTGATTTCTATCCATTCGAATGATGCCAAATGAATAACTTACTTGAATTGGACCATTTTACACTATGTCCATTGTAGATTTGTGTCTCTGACAGTTCGTTTGGTTGCAGGGGACATATTCAGTTTTTATGGCCAAAATGTGCTTTTCAGGGGCTGAAAAGCATGTTTTGGCCGAGTATGATAATTTTCATTAAAACTTGATTTCTATCCATTCGAATGATGCCAAATGAATAACTTACTTGAATTGGACCATTTTACACTATTTCCATTGTAGATTTGTGTCTCTGACAGTTCGTTTGGTTGCAGGGGACATATTCAGTTTTTATGGCCAAAATGTGCTTTTCAGGGGCTGAAAGGCATGTTTTGGCCGAGTATGATAATTTTCATTAAAACTTGATTTCTATCACTTCGAATGATGCCAAATGAATAACTTACTTGAATTGGACCATTTTACAATATGTCCATTGTACATTTCTGTCTCCGACAGTTCGTTTGGTTGCAGGGGAATTTTTCAGTTTTTATGGCCAAAATGTGCTTTTCAGAGGCTGAAAAGCATGTTTTGGCCGAGTATGATAATTTTCATTAAAACTTGATTTCTATCACTTCGAATGATGCCAAATGAATAACTTACTTGAATTGGACCATTTTACACTATGTCCATTGTAGATTTGTGTCTCCGACAGTTCGTTTGGTTGCAGGGGACATTTTCAGTTTTTATGGCCAAAATGTGCTTTTCAGAGGCTGAAAAGCATGTTTTGGCCGAGTATGATAATTTTCATTAAAACTTGATTTCTATCACTTCGAATGATGCCAAATGAATAACTTACTTGAATTGGACCATTTTACACTATGTCCATTGTAGATTTGTGTCTCTGACAGTTCGTTTGGTTGCAGGGGACATATTCAGTTTTTATGGCCAAAATGTGCTTTTCAGAGCCTGAAAAGCATGTTTTGGCCGAGTATGATAATTTTCATTAAAACTTGATTTCTATCACTGTGAATAATGCCAAATGAATAACTTACTCGAATTGGACCATTTTACACTATGTCCATTGTAGATTTGTGTCTCTGACAGTTCGTTTGGTTGCAGGGGACATATTCAGTTTTTATGGCCAAAATGTGCTTTTCAGGGGCTGAAAAGCATGTTTTGGCCGAGTATGATAATTTTCATTAAAACTTGATTTCTATCACTTCGAATGATGCCAAATGAATAACTTACTTGAATTGGACCATTTTACACTATGTCCATTGTAGATTTGTGTCTCCGACAGTTCGTTTTGTTGCAGGGGACATTTTCAGTTTTTATGGCCAAAATGTGCTTTTCAGAGGCTGAAAAGCATGTTTTGGCCGAGTATGATAATTTTCATTAAAACTTGATTTCTATCACTTCGAATGATGCCAAATGAATAACTTACTTGAATTGGACCATTTTACACTATGTCCATTGTAGATTTGTGTCTCCGACAGTTCGTTTGGTTGCAGGGGACATTTTCAGTTTTTATGGCCAAAATGTGCTTTTCAGAGGCTGAAAACCATGTTTTGGCCGAGTATGATAATTTTCATTAAAACTTGATTTCTATCCATTCGAATGATGCCAAATGAATAACTTACTTGAATTGGACCATTTTACACTATGTCCATTGTAGATTTGTGTCTCTGACAGTTCGTTTGGTTGCAGGGGACATATTCAGTTTTTATGGCCAAAATGTGCTTTTCAGGGACTGAAAAGCACGTTTTGGCAGAGTATGATAATTTTCATTAAAACTTGATTTCTATCCATTCGAATGATGCCAAATGAATAACTTACTTGAATTGGACCATTTTACACTATGTCCATTGTAGATTTGTGTCTCCGACAGTTCGTTTTGTTGCAGGGGACATATTCAGTTTTTATGACCAAAATGTGCTTTTCAGGGGCTGAAAACCATGTTTTGGCCGAGTATGATAATTTTCATTAAAACTTGATTTCTATCCATTCGAATGATGCCAAATGAATAACTTACTTGAATTGGACCATTTTACACTATGTCCATTGTAGATTTGTGTCTCTGACAGTTCGTTTGGTTGCAGGGGACATATTCAGTTTTTATGGCCAAAATGTGCTTTTCAGGGGCTGAAAAGCATGTTTTGGCCGAGTATGATAATTTTCATTAAAACTTGATTTCTATCCATTCGAATGATGCCAAATGAATAACTTACTTGAATTGGACCATTTTACACTATTTCCATTGTAGATTTGTGTCTCTGACAGTTCGTTTGGTTGCAGGGGACATATTCAGTTTTTATGGCCAAAATGTGCTTTTCAGGGGCTGAAAGGCATGTTTTGGCCGAGTATGATAATTTTCATTAAAACTTGATTTCTATCACTTCGAATGATGCCAAATGAATAACTTACTTGAATTGGACCATTTTACACTATGTCCATTGTACATTTCTGTCTCCGACAGTTCGTTTGGTTGCAGGGGACATTTTCAATTTTTATGGCCAAAATGTGCTTTTCAGAGGCTGAAAAGCATGTTTTGGCCGAGTATGATAATTTTCATTAAAACTTGATTTCTATCCATTCGAATGATGCCAAATGAATAACTTACTTGATTTGGACCATTTTACACTATGTCCATTGTAGATTTGTGTCTCTGACAGTTCGTTTGGTTGCAGGTATTCAGTTTTTATGGCCAAAATGTGCTTTTCAGAGGCTGAAAAGCATGTTTTGGCCGAGTATGATAATTTTCATTAAAACTTGATTTCTATCACTTCGAATGATGCCAAATGAATAACTTACTTGAATTGGACCATTTTACACTATGTCCATTGTAGATTTGTGTCTCCGACAGTTCGTTTTGTTGCAGGGGACATTTTCAGTTTTTATGGCCAAAATGTGCTTTTCAGAGGCTGAAAAGCATGTTTTGGCCGAGTATGATAATTTTCATTAAAACTTGATTTCTATCACTTCGAATGATGCCAAATGAATAACTTACTTGAATTGGACCATTTTACACTATGTCCATTGTAGATTTGTGTCTCCGACAGTTCGTTTTGTTGCAGGGGACATTTTCAGTTTTTATGGCCAAAATGTGCTTTTCAGAGGCTGAAAAGCATGTTTTGGCCGAGTATGATAATTTTCATTAAAACTTGATTTCTATCACTTCGAATGATGCCAAATGAATAACTTACTTGAATTGGACCATTTTACACTATGTCCATTGTAGATTTGTGTCTCCGACAGTTCGTTTGGTTGCAGGGGACATTTTCAGTTTTTATGGCCAAAATGTGCTTTTCAGAGGCTGAAAACCATGTTTTGGCCGAGTATGATAATTTTCATTAAAACTTGATTTCTATCCATTCGAATGATGCCAAATGAATAACTTACTTGAATTGGACCATTTTACACTATGTCCATTGTAGATTTGTGTCTCTGACAGTTCGTTTGGTTGCAGGGGACATATTCAGTTTTTATGGCCAAAATGTGCTTTTCAGGGACTGAAAAGCACGTTTTGGCAGAGTATGATAATTTTCATTAAAACTTGATTTCTATCCATTCGAATGATGCCAAATGAATAACTTACTTGAATTGGACCATTTTACACTATGTCCATTGTAGATTTGTGTCTCCGACAGTTCGTTTTGTTGCAGGGGACATTTTCAGTTTTTATGGCCAAAATGTGCTTTTCAGGGGCTGAAAACCATGTTTTGGCCGAGTATGATAATTTTCATTAAAACTTGATTTCTATCCATTCGAATGATGCCAAATGAATAACTTACTTGAATTGGACCATTTTACACTATGTCCATTGTAGATTTGTGTCTCTGACAGTTCGTTTGGTTGCAGGGGACATATTCAGTTTTTATGGCCAAAATGTGCTTTTCAGGGGCTGAAAAGCATGTTTTGGCCGAGTATGATAATTTTCATTAAAACTTGATTTCTATCCATTCGAATGATGCCAAATGAATAACTTACTTGAATTGGACCATTTTACACTATTTCCATTGTAGATTTGTGTCTCTGACAGTTCGTTTGGTTGCAGGGGACATATTCAGTTTTTATGGCCAAAATGTGCTTTTCAGGGGCTGAAAGGCATGTTTTGGCCGAGTATGATAATTTTCATTAAAACTTGATTTCTATCACTTCGAATGATGCCAAATGAATAACTTACTTGAATTGGACCATTTTACACTATGTCCATTGTAGATTTCTGTCTCCGACAGTTCGTTTGGTTGCAGGGGACATTTTCAGTTTTTATGGCCAAAATGTGCTTTTCAGAGGCTGAAAAGCATGTTTTGGCCGAGTATGATGATTTTCATTAAAACTTGATTTCTATCACTTCGAATGATGCCAAATGAATAACTTACTTGAATTGGACCATTTTACACTATGTCCATTGTAGATTTGTGTCTCCGACAGTTCGTTTTGTTGCAGGGGACATTTTCAGTTTTTATGGCCAAAATGTGCTTTTCAGAGGCTGAAAAGCATGTTTTGGCCGAGTATGATGATTTTCATTAAAACTTAATTTCTATCACTTCGAATGATGCCAAATGAATAACTTACTTGAATTGGACCATTTTACACTCTGTCCATTGTAGATTTGTGTCTCTGACAGTTCGTTTGGTTGCAGGGGACATATTCAGTTTTTATGACCAAAATGTGCTTTTCAGGGGCTGAAAACCATGTTTTGGCCGAGTATGATAATTTTCATTAAAACTTGATTTCTATCCATTCGAATGATGCCAAATGAATAACTTACTTGAATTGGACCATTTTACACTATGTCCATTGTAGATTTGTGTCTCTGACAGTTCGTTTGGTTGCAGGGGACATATTCAGTTTTTATGGCCAAAATGTGCTTTTCAGAGGCTGAAAAGCATGTTTTGGCCGAGTATGATAATTTTCATTAAAACTTGATTTCTATCACTTCGAATGATGCCAAATGAATAACTTACTTGAATTGGACCATTTTACACTATGTCCATTGTAGATTTGTGTCTCCGACAGTTCGTTTGGTTGCAGGGGACATTTTCAGTTTTTATGGCCAAAATGTGCTTTTCAGAGGCTGAAAACCATGTTTTGGCCGAGTATGATAATTTTCATTAAAACTTGATTTCTATCCATTCGAATGATGCCAAATGAATAACTTACTTGAATTGGACCATTTTACACTATGTCCATTGTAGATTTGTGTCTCTGACAGTTCGTTTGGTTGCAGGGGACATATTCAGTTTTTATGGCCAAAATGTGCTTTTCAGGGACTGAAAAGCACGTTTTGGCAGAGTATGATAATTTTCATTAAAACTTGATTTCTATCCATTCGAATGATGCCAAATGAATAACTTACTTGAATTGGACCATTTTACACTATGTCCATTGTAGATTTGTGTCTCCGACAGTTCGTTTTGTTGCAGGGGACATTTTCAGTTTTTATGGCCAAAATGTGCTTTTCAGGGGCTGAAAACCATGTTTTGGCCGAGTATGATAATTTTCATTAAAACTTGATTTCTATCCATTCGAATGATGCCAAATGAATAACTTACTTGAATTGGACCATTTTACACTATGTCCATTGTAGATTTGTGTCTCTGACAGTTCGTTTGGTTGCAGGGGACATATTCAGTTTTTATGGCCAAAATGTGCTTTTCAGGGGCTGAAAAGCATGTTTTGGCCGAGTATGATAATTTTCATTAAAACTTGATTTCTATCCATTCGAATGATGCCAAATGAATAACTTACTTGAATTGGACCATTTTACACTATTTCCATTGTAGATTTGTGTCTCTGACAGTTCGTTTGGTTGCAGGGGACATATTCAGTTTTTATGGCCAAAATGTGCTTTTCAGGGGCTGAAAGGCATGTTTTGGCCGAGTATGATAATTTTCATTAAAACTTGATTTCTATCACTTCGAATGATGCCAAATGAATAACTTACTTGAATTGGACCATTTTACACTATGTCCATTGTAGATTTCTGTCTCCGACAGTTCGTTTGGTTGCAGGGGACATTTTCAGTTTTTATGGCCAAAATGTGCTTTTCAGAGGCTGAAAAGCATGTTTTGGCCGAGTATGATGATTTTCATTAAAACTTGATTTCTATCACTTCGAATGATGCCAAATGAATAACTTACTTGAATTGGACCATTTTACACTATGTCCATTGTAGATTTGTGTCTCCGACAGTTCGTTTTGTTGCAGGGGACATTTTCAGTTTTTATGGCCAAAATGTGCTTTTCAGAGGCTGAAAAGCATGTTTTGGCCGAGTATGATGATTTTCATTAAAACTTAATTTCTATCACTTCGAATGATGCCAAATGAATAACTTACTTGAATTGGACCATTTTACACTATGTCCATTGTAGATTTGTGTCTCTGACAGTTCGTTTGGTTGCAGGGGACATATTCAGTTTTTATGACCAAAATGTGCTTTTCAGGGGCTGAAAACCATGTTTTGGCCGAGTATGATAATTTTCATTAAAACTTGATTTCTATCCATTCGAATGATGCCAAATGAATAACTTACTTGAATTGGACCATTTTACACTATGTCCATTGTAGATTTGTGTCTCTGACAGTTCGTTTGGTTGCAGGGGACATATTCAGTTTTTATGGCCAAAATGTGCTTTTCAGGGGCTGAAAAGCATGTTTTGGCCGAGTATGATAATTTTCATTAAAACTTGATTTCTATCCATTCGAATGATGCCAAATGAATAACTTACTTGAATTGGACCATTTTACACTATTTCCATTGTAGATTTGTGTCTCTGACAGTTCGTTTGGTTGCAGGGGACATATTCAGTTTTTATGGCCAAAATGTGCTTTTCAGGGGCTGAAAGGCATGTTTTGGCCGAGTATGATAATTTTCATTAAAACTTGATTTCTATCACTTCGAATGATGCCAAATGAATAACTTACTTGAATTGGACCATTTTACAATATGTCCATTGTACATTTCTGTCTCCGACAGTTCGTTTGGTTGCAGGGGAATTTTTCAGTTTTTATGGCCAAAATGTGCTTTTCAGAGGCTGAAAAGCATGTTTTGGCCGAGTATGATAATTTTCATTAAAACTTGATTTCTATCACTTCGAATGATGCCAAATGAATAACTTACTTGAATTGGACCATTTTACACTATGTCCATTGTAGATTTGTGTCTCCGACAGTTCGTTTGGTTGCAGGGGACATTTTCAGTTTTTATGGCCAAAATGTGCTTTTCAGAGGCTGAAAAGCATGTTTTGGCCGAGTATGATAATTTTCATTAAAACTTGATTTCTATCACTTCGAATGATGCCAAATGAATAACTTACTTGAATTGGACCATTTTACACTATGTCCATTGTAGATTTGTGTCTCTGACAGTTCGTTTGGTTGCAGGGGACATATTCAGTTTTTATGGCCAAAATGTGCTTTTCAGAGCCTGAAAAGCATGTTTTGGCCGAGTATGATAATTTTCATTAAAACTTGATTTCTATCACTGTGAATAATGCCAAATGAATAACTTACTCGAATTGGACCATTTTACACTATGTCCATTGTAGATTTGTGTCTCTGACAGTTCGTTTGGTTGCAGGGGACATATTCAGTTTTTATGGCCAAAATGTGCTTTTCAGGGGCTGAAAAGCATGTTTTGGCCGAGTATGATAATTTTCATTAAAACTTGATTTCTATCACTTCGAATGATGCCAAATGAATAACTTACTTGAATTGGACCATTTTACACTATGTCCATTGTAGATTTCTGTCTCCGACAGTTCGTTTGGTTGCAGGGGACATTTTCAGTTTTTATGGCCAAAATGTGCTTTTCAGAGGCTGAAAAGCATGTTTTGGCCGAGTATGATAATTTTCATTAAAACTTGATTTCTATCACTTCGAATGATGCCAAATGAATAACTTACTTGAATTGGACCATTTTACACTATGTCCATTGTAGATTTGTGTGTCTGACAGTTCGTTTGGTTGCAGGGGACATATTCAGTTTTTATGGCCAAAATGTGCTTTTCAGGGGCTGAAAACCATGTTTTGGCCGAGTATGATAATTTTCATTAAAACTTGATTTCTATCACTTCGAATGATGCCAAATGAATAACTTACTTGAATTGGACCATTTTACACTATGTCCATTGTAGATTTCTGTCTCCGACAGTTCGTTTGGTTGCAGGGGACATTTTCAGTTTTTATGGCCAAAATGTGCTTTTCAGAGGCTAAAAAGCATGTTTTGGCCGAGTATGATAATTTTCATTAAAACTTGATTTCTATCACTTCGAATGATGCCAAATGAATAACTTACTTGAATTGGACCATTTTACACTATGTCCATTGTAGATTTGTGTGTCTGACAGTTCGTTTGGTTGCAGGGGACATATTCAGTTTTTATGGCCAAAATGTGCTTTTCAGGGGCTGAAAACCATGTTTTGGCCGAGTATGATAATTTTCATTAAAACTTGATTTCTATCCATTCGAATGATGCCAAATGAATAACTTACTTGAATTGGACCATTTTACACTATGTCCATTGTAGATTTGTGTCTCTGACAGTTCGTTTGGTTGCAGGGGACATTTTCAGTTTTTATGGCCAAAATGTGCTTTTCAGAGGCTGAAAAGCATGTTTTGGCCGAGTATGATAATTTTCATTAAAACTTGATTTCTATCACTTCGAATGATGCCAAATGAATAACTTACTTGAATTGGACCATTTTACACTATGTCCATTGTAGATTTGTGTCTCCGACAGTTCGTTTTGTTGCAGGGGACATTTTCAGTTTTTATGGCCAAAATGTGCTTTTCAGAGGCTGAAAAGCATGTTTTGGCCGAGTATGATGATTTTCATTAAAACTTAATTTCTATCACTTCGAATGATGCCAAATGAATAACTTACTTGAATTGGACCATTTTACACTATGTCCATTGTAGATTTGTGTCTCTGACAGTTCGTTTGGTTGCAGGGGACATATTCAGTTTTTATGGCCAAAATGTGCTTTTCAGGGGCTGAAAACCATGTTTTGGCCGAGTATGATAATTTTCATTAAAACTTGATTTCTATCCATTCGAATGATGCCAAATGAATAACTTACTTGAATTGGACCATTTTACACTATGTCCATTGTAGATTTGTGTCTCTGACAGTTCGTTTGGTTGCAGGGGACATATTCAGTTTTTATGGCCAAAATGTGCTTTTCAGGGGCTGAAAAGCATGTTTTGGCCGAGTATGATAATTTTCATTAAAACTTGATTTCTATCCATTCGAATGATGCCAAATGAATAACTTACTTGAATTGGACCATTTTACACTATGTCCATTGTAGATTTCTGTCTCGGACAGTTCGTTTGGTTGCAGGGGACATTTTCAGTTTTTATGGCCAAAATGTGCTTTTCAGAGGCTGAAAAGCATGTTTTGGCCGAGTATGATGATTTTCATTAAAACTTAATTTCTATCACTTCGAATGATGCCAAATGAATAACTTACTTGAATTGGACCATTTTACACTATGTCCATTGTAGATTTGTGTCTCTGACAGTTCGTTTGGTTGCAGGGGACATATTCAGTTTTTATGGCCAAAATGTGCTTTTCAGGGGCTGAAAACCATGTTTTGGCCGAGTATGATAATTTTCATTAAAACTTGATTTCTATCCATTCGAATGATGCCAAATGAATAACTTACTTGAATTGGACCATTTTACACTATGTCCATTGTAGATTTGTGTCTCTGACAGTTCGTTTGGTTGCAGGGGACATATTCAGTTTTTATGGCCAAAATGTGCTTTTCAGGGGCTGAAAAGCATGTTTTGGCCGAGTATGATAATTTTCATTAAAACTTGATTTCTATCCATTCGAATGATGCCAAATGAATAACTTACTTGAATTGGACCATTTTACACTATTTCCATTGTAGATTTGTGTCTCTGACAGTTCGTTTGGTTGCAGGGGACATATTCAGTTTTTATGGCCAAAATGTGCTTTTCAGGGGCTGAAAGGCATGTTTTGGCCGAGTATGATAATTTTCATTAAAACTTGATTTCTATCACTTCGAATGATGCCAAATGAATAACTTACTTGAATTGGACCATTTTACACTATGTCCATTGTACATTTCTGTCTCCGACAGTTCGTTTGGTTGCAGGGGACATTTTCAATTTTTATGGCCAAAATGTGCTTTTCAGAGGCTGAAAAGCATGTTTTGGCCGAGTATGATAATTTTCATTAAAACTTGATTTCTATCACTTCGAATGATGCCAAATGAATAACTTACTTGAATTGGACCATTTTACACTATGTCCATTGTAGATTTGTGTCTCCGACAGTTCGTTTGGTTGCAGGGGACATTTTCAGTTTTTATGGCCAAAATGTGCTTTTCAGAGGCTGAAAAGCATGTTTTGGCCGAGTATGATAATTTTCATTAAAACTTGATTTCTATCACTTCGAATGATGCCAAATGAATAACTTACTTGAATTGGACCATTTTACACTATGTCCATTGTAGATTTGTGTCTCTGACAGTTCGTTTGGTTGCAGGGGACATATTCAGTTTTTATGGCCAAAATGTGCTTTTCAGAGCCTGAAAAGCATGTTTTGGCCGAGTATGATAATTTTCATTAAAACTTGATTTCTATCACTGTGAATAATGCCAAATGAATAACTTACTCGAATTGGACCATTTTACACTATGTCCATTGTAGATTTGTGTCTCTGACAGTTCGTTTGGTTGCAGGGGACATATTCAGTTTTTATGGCCAAAATGTGCTTTTCAGGGGCTGAAAAGCATGTTTTGGCCGAGTATGATAATTTTCATTAAAACTTGATTTCTATCACTTCGAATGATGCCAAATGAATAACTTACTTGAATTGGACCATTTTACACTATGTCCATTGTAGATTTGTGTCTCTGACAGTTCGTTTGGTTGCAGGGGACATATTCAGTTTTTATGGCCAAAATGTGCTTTTCAGGGGCTGAAAACCATGTTTTGGCCGAGTATGATAATTTTCATTAAAACTTGATTTCTATCCATTCGAATGATGCCAAATGAATAACTTACTTGAATTGGACCATTTTACACTATGTCCATTGTAGATTTGTGTCTCTGACAGTTCGTTTGGTTGCAGGGGACATATTCAGTTTTTATGGCCAAAATGTGCTTTTCAGGGGCTGAAAAGCATGTTTTGGCCGAGTATGATAATTTTCATTAAAACTTGATTTCTATCCATTCGAATGATGCCAAATGAATAACTTACTTGAATTGGACCATTTTACACTATTTCCATTGTAGATTTGTGTCTCTGACAGTTCGTTTGGTTGCAGGGGACATATTCAGTTTTTATGGCCAAAATGTGCTTTTCAGGGGCTGAAAGGCATGTTTTGGCCGAGTATGATAATTTTCATTAAAACTTGATTTCTATCACTTCGAATGATGCCAAATGAATAACTTACTTGAATTGGACCATTTTACACTATGTCCATTGTACATTTCTGTCTCCGACAGTTCGTTTGGTTGCAGGGGACATTTTCAATTTTTATGGCCAAAATGTGCTTTTCAGAGGCTGAAAAGCATGTTTTGGCCGAGTATGATAATTTTCATTAAAACTTGATTTCTATCACTTCGAATGATGCCAAATGAATAACTTACTTGAATTGGACCATTTTACACTATGTCCATTGTAGATTTGTGTCTCCGACAGTTCGTTTGGTTGCAGGGGACATTTTCAGTTTTTATGGCCAAAATGTGCTTTTCAGAGGCTGAAAAGCATGTTTTGGCCGAGTATGATAATTTTCATTAAAACTTGATTTCTATCACTTCGAATGATGCCAAATGAATAACTTACTTGAATTGGACCATTTTACACTATGTCCATTGTAGATTTGTGTCTCTGACAGTTCGTTTGGTTGCAGGGGACATATTCAGTTTTTATGGCCAAAATGTGCTTTTCAGAGCCTGAAAAGCATGTTTTGGCCGAGTATGATAATTTTCATTAAAACTTGATTTCTATCACTGTGAATAATGCCAAATGAATAACTTACTCGAATTGGACCATTTTACACTATGTCCATTGTAGATTTGTGTCTCTGACAGTTCGTTTGGTTGCAGGGGACATATTCAGTTTTTATGGCCAAAATGTGCTTTTCAGGGGCTGAAAACCATGTTTTGGCCGAGTATGATAATTTTCATTAAAACTTGATTTCTATCACTTCGAATGATGCCAAATGAATAACTTACTTGAATTGGACCATTTTACACTATGTCCATTGTAGATTTGTGTCTCTGACAGTTCGTTTGGTTGCAGGGGACATATTCAGTTTTTATGGCCAAAATGTGCTTTTCAGGGACTGAAAAGCACGTTTTGGCAGAGTATGATAATTTTCATTAAAACTTGATTTCTATCCATTCGAATGATGCCAAATGAATAACTTACTTGAATTGGACCATTTTACACTATGTCCATTGTAGATTTGTGTCTCTGACAGTTCGTTTGGTTGCAGGGGACATATTCCTTTTTTTATGGCCAAAATGTGCTTTTCAGGGGCTGAAAAGCATGTTTTGGCCGAGTATGATAATTTTCATTAAAACTTGATTTCTATCACTTCGAATGATGCCAAATGAATAACTTACTTGAATTGGACCATTTTACACTATGTCCATTGTAGATTTGTGTATCCGACAGTTCGTAAGGTTGCAGGGGACATTTTCAGTTTTTATTGCCAAAATGTGCTTTTCAGAGGCTGAAAAGCACGTTTTGGCCGAGTATGATAATTTTCATTAAAACTTGATTTCTATCACTTCGAATGATGCCAAATGAATAACTTACTTGAATTGGACCATTTTACACTATGTCCATTGTAGATTTGTGTCTCTGACAGTTCGTTTGGTTGCAGGGGACATATTCAGTTTTTATGGCCAAAATGTGCTTTTCAGAGCCTGAAAAGCATGTTTTGGCCGAGTATGATAATTTTCATTAAAACTTGATTTCTATCACTGTGAATAATGCCAAATGAATAACTTACTCGAATTGGACCATTTTACACTATGTCCATTGTAGATTTGTGTCTCTGACAGTTCGTTTGGTTGCAGGGGACATATTCAGTTTTTATGGCCAAAATGTGCTTTTCAGGGGCTGAAAAGCATGTTTTGGCCGAGTATGATAATTTTCATTAAAACTTGATTTCTATCACTTCGAATGATGCCAAATGAATAACTTACTTGAATTGGACCATTTTACACTATGTCCATTGTAGATTTGTGTCTCTGACAGTTCGTTTGGTTGCAGGGGACATTTTCAATTTTTATGGCCAAAATGTGCTTTTCAGAGGCTGAAAAGCATGTTTTGGCCGAGTATGATAATTTTCATTAAAACTTGATTTCTATCACTTCGAATGATGCCAAATGAATAACTTACTTGAATTGGACCATTTTACACTATGTCCATTGTAGATTTGTGTCTCCGACAGTTCGTTTGGTTGCAGGGGACATTTTCAGTTTTTATGGCCAAAATGTGCTTTTCAGAGGCTGAAAAGCATGTTTTGGCCGAGTATGATAATTTTCATTAAAACTTGATTTCTATCACTTCGAATGATGCCAAATGAATAACTTACTTGAATTGGACCATTTTACACTATGTCCATTGTAGATTTGTGTCTCTGACAGTTCGTTTGGTTGCAGGGGACATATTCAGTTTTTATGGCCAAAATGTGCTTTTCAGAGCCTGAAAAGCATGTTTTGGCCGAGTATGATAATTTTCATTAAAACTTGATTTCTATCACTGTGAATAATGCCAAATGAATAACTTACTCGAATTGGACCATTTTACACTATGTCCATTGTAGATTTGTGTCTCTGACAGTTCGTTTGGTTGCAGGGGACATATTCAGTTTTTATGGCCAAAATGTGCTTTTCAGGGGCTGAAAACCATGTTTTGGCCGAGTATGATAATTTTCATTAAAACTTGATTTCTATCACTTCGAATGATGCCAAATGAATAACTTACTTGAATTGGACCATTTTACACTATGTCCATTGTAGATTTGTGTCTCTGACAGTTCGTTTGGTTGCAGGGGACATATTCAGTTTTTATGGCCAAAATGTGCTTTTCAGGGACTGAAAAGCACGTTTTGGCAGAGTATGATAATTTTCATTAAAACTTGATTTCTATCCATTCGAATGATGCCAAATGAATAACTTACTTGAATTGGACCATTTTACACTATGTCCATTGTAGATTTGTGTCTCTGACAGTTCGTTTGGTTGCAGGGGACATATTCCTTTTTTTATGGCCAAAATGTGCTTTTCAGGGGCTGAAAAGCATGTTTTGGCCGAGTATGATAATTTTCATTAAAACTTGATTTCTATCACTTCGAATGATGCCAAATGAATAACTTACTTGAATTGGACCATTTTACACTATGTCCATTGTAGATTTGTGTATCCGACAGTTCGTAAGGTTGCAGGGGACATTTTCAGTTTTTATTGCCAAAATGTGCTTTTCAGAGGCTGAAAAGCACGTTTTGGCCGAGTATGATAATTTTCATTAAAACTTGATTTCTATCCATTCGAATGATGCCAAATGAATAACTTACTTGATTTGGACCATTTTACACTATGTCCATTGTAGATTTGTGTCTCTGACAGTTCGTTTGGTTGCAGGGGACATATTCAGTTTTTATGGCCAAAATGTGCTTTTCAGGGGCTGAAAAGCATGTTTTGGCCGAGTATGATAATTTTCATTAAAACTTGATTTCTATCACTTCGAATGATGCAAAATGAATAACTTACTTGAATTGGACCATTTTACACTATGTCCATTGTAGATTTCTGTCTCGGACAGTTCGTTTGGTTGCAGGGGACATTTTCAGTTTTTATGGCCAAAATGTGCTTTTCAGAGGCTGAAAAGCATGTTTTGGCCGAGTATGATGATTTTCATTAAAACTTAATTTCTATCACTTCGAATGATGCCAAATGAATAACTTACTTGAATTGGACCATTTTACACTATGTCCATTGTAGATTTGTGTCTCTGACAGTTCGTTTGGTTGCAGGGGACATATTCAGTTTTTATGGCCAAAATGTGCTTTTCAGGGGCTGAAAACCATGTTTTGGCCGAGTATGATAATTTTCATTAAAACTTGATTTCTATCCATTCGAATGATGCCAAATGAATAACTTACTTGAATTGGACCATTTTACACTATGTCCATTGTAGATTTGTGTCTCTGACAGTTCGTTTGGTTGCAGGGGACATATTCAGTTTTTATGGCCAAAATGTGCTTTTCAGGGGCTGAAAAGCATGTTTTGGCCGAGTATGATAATTTTCATTAAAACTTGATTTCTATCCATTCGAATGATGCCAAATGAATAACTTACTTGAATTGGACCATTTTACACTATTTCCATTGTAGATTTGTGTCTCTGACAGTTCGTTTGGTTGCAGGGGACATATTCAGTTTTTATGGCCAAAATGTGCTTTTCAGGGGCTGAAAGGCATGTTTTGGCCGAGTATGATAATTTTCATTAAAACTTGATTTCTATCACTTCGAATGATGCCAAATGAATAACTTACTTGAATTGGACCATTTTACACTATGTCCATTGTAGATTTCTGTCTCCGACAGTTCGTTTGGTTGCAGGGGACATTTTCAGTTTTTATGGCCAAAATGTGCTTTTCAGAGGCTGAAAAGCATGTTTTGGCCGAGTATGATAATTTTCATTAAAACTTGATTTCTATCACTTCGAATGATGCCAAATGAATAACTTACTTGAATTGGACCATTTTACACTATGTCCATTGTAGATTTGTGTCTCCGACAGTTCGTTTTGTTGCAGGGGACATTTTCAGTTTTTATGGCCAAAATGTGCTTTTCAGAGGCTGAAAAGCATGTTTTGGCCGAGTATGATAATTTTCATTAAAACTTGATTTCTATCACTTCGAATGATGTCAAATGAATAACTTACTTGAATTGGACCATTTTACACTATGTCCATTGTAGATTTGTGTCTCCGACAGTTCGTTTGGTTGCAGGGGACATTTTCAGTTTTTATGGCCAAAATGTGCTTTTCAGAGGCTGAAAAGCATGTTTTGGCCGAGTATGATAATTTTCATTAAAACTTGATTTCTATCACTTCGAATGATGCCAAATGAATAACTTACTTGAATTGGACCATTTTACACTATGTCCATTGTAGATTTGTGTCTCTGACAGTTCGTTTGGTTGCAGGGGACATATTCAGTTTTTATGGCCAAAATGTGCTTTTCAGAGCCTGAAAAGCATGTTTTGGCCGAGTATGATAATTTTCATTAAAACTTGATTTCTATCACTGTGAATAATGCCAAATGAATAACTTACTCGAATTGGACCATTTTACACTATGTCCATTGTAGATTTGTGTCTCTGACAGTTCGTTTGGTTGCAGGGGACATATTCAGTTTTTATGGCCAAAATGTGCTTTTCAGGGGCTGAAAACCATGTTTTGGCCGAGTATGATAATTTTCATTAAAACTTGATTTCTATCACTTCGAATGATGCCAAATGAATAACTTACTTGAATTGGACCATTTTACACTATGTCCATTGTAGATTTGTGTCTCTGACAGTTCGTTTGGTTGCAGGGGACATATTCAGTTTTTATGGCCAAAATGTGCTTTTCAGGGACTGAAAAGCACGTTTTGGCAGAGTATGATAATTTTCATTAAAACTTGATTTCTATCCATTCGAATGATGCCAAATGAATAACTTACTTGAATTGGACCATTTTACACTATGTCCATTGTAGATTTGTGTCTCTGACAGTTCGTTTGGTTGCAGGGGACATATTCCTTTTTTTATGGCCAAAATGTGCTTTTCAGGGGCTGAAAAGCATGTTTTGGCCGAGTATGATAATTTTCATTAAAACTTGATTTCTATCACTTCGAATGATGCCAAATGAATAACTTACTTGAATTGGACCATTTTACACTATGTCCATTGTAGATTTGTGTATCCGACAGTTCGTAAGGTTGCAGGGGACATTTTCAGTTTTTATTGCCAAAATGTGCTTTTCAGAGGCTGAAAAGCACGTTTTGGCCGAGTATGATAATTTTCATTAAAACTTGATTTCTATCCATTCGAATGATGCCAAATGAATAACTTACTTGATTTGGACCATTTTACACTATGTCCATTGTAGATTTGTGTCTCTGACAGTTCGTTTGGTTGCAGGGGACATATTCAGTTTTTATGGCCAAAATGTGCTTTTCAGGGGCTGAAAAGCATGTTTTGGCCGAGTATGATAATTTTCATTAAAACTTGATTTCTATCACTTCGAATGATGCAAAATGAATAACTTACTTGAATTGGACCATTTTACACTATGTCCATTGTAGATTTCTGTCTCGGACAGTTCGTTTGGTTGCAGGGGACATTTTCAGTTTTTATGGCCAAAATGTGCTTTTCAGAGGCTGAAAAGCATGTTTTGGCCGAGTATGATGATTTTCATTAAAACTTAATTTCTATCACTTCGAATGATGCCAAATGAATAACTTACTTGAATTGGACCATTTTACACTATGTCCATTGTAGATTTGTGTCTCTGACAGTTCGTTTGGTTGCAGGGGACATATTCAGTTTTTATGGCCAAAATGTGCTTTTCAGGGGCTGAAAACCATGTTTTGGCCGAGTATGATAATTTTCATTAAAACTTGATTTCTATCCATTCGAATGATGCCAAATGAATAACTTACTTGAATTGGACCATTTTACACTATGTCCATTGTAGATTTGTGTCTCTGACAGTTCGTTTGGTTGCAGGGGACATATTCAGTTTTTATGGCCAAAATGTGCTTTTCAGGGGCTGAAAAGCATGTTTTGGCCGAGTATGATAATTTTCATTAAAACTTGATTTCTATCCATTCGAATGATGCCAAATGAATAACTTACTTGAATTGGACCATTTTACACTATTTCCATTGTAGATTTGTGTCTCTGACAGTTCGTTTGGTTGCAGGGGACATATTCAGTTTTTATGGCCAAAATGTGCTTTTCAGGGGCTGAAAGGCATGTTTTGGCCGAGTATGATAATTTTCATTAAAACTTGATTTCTATCACTTCGAATGATGCCAAATGAATAACTTACTTGAATTGGACCATTTTACACTATGTCCATTGTAGATTTCTGTCTCCGACAGTTCGTTTGGTTGCAGGGGACATTTTCAGTTTTTATGGCCAAAATGTGCTTTTCAGAGGCTGAAAAGCATGTTTTGGCCGAGTATGATAATTTTCATTAAAACTTGATTTCTATCACTTCGAATGATGCCAAATGAATAACTTACTTGAATTGGACCATTTTACACTATGTCCATTGTAGATTTGTGTCTCCGACAGTTCGTTTTGTTGCAGGGGACATTTTCAGTTTTTATGGCCAAAATGTGCTTTTCAGAGGCTGAAAAGCATGTTTTGGCCGAGTATGATAATTTTCATTAAAACTTGATTTCTATCACTTCGAATGATGCCAAATGAATAACTTACTTGAATTGGACCATTTTACACTATGTCCATTGTAGATTTGTGTCTCCGACAGTTCGTTTGGTTGCAGGGGACATTTTCAGTTTTTATGGCCAAAATGTGCTTTTCAGAGGCTGAAAAGCATGTTTTGGCCGAGTATGATGATTTTCATTAAAACTTAATTTCTATCACTTCGAATGATGCCAAATGAATAACTTACTTGAATTGGACCATTTTACACTATGTCCATTGTAGATTTGTGTCTCTGACAGTTCGTTTGGTTGCAGGGGACATATTCAGTTTTTATGGCCAAAATGTGCTTTTCAGGGGCTGAAAACCATGATTTTGGCCGAGTATGATAATTTTCATTAAAACTTGATTTCTATCCATTCGAATGATGCCAAATGAATAACTTACTTGAATTGGACCATTTTACACTATGTCCATTGTAGATTTGTGTCTCTGACAGTTCGTTTGGTTGCAGGGGACATATTCAGTTTTTATGGCCAAAATGTGCTTTTCAGGTGCTGAAAAGCATGTTTTGGCCGAGTATGATAATTTTCATTAAAACTTGATTTCTATCCATTCGAATGATGCCAAATGAATAACTTACTTGAATTGGACCATTTTACACTATGTCCATTGTAGATTTGTGTCTCTGACAGTTCGTTTGGTTGCAGGGGACATATTCAGTTTTTATGGCCAAAATGTGCTTTTCAGGGGCTGAAAAGCATGTTTTGGCCGAGTATGATAATTTTCATTAAAACTTGATTTCTATCACTTCGAATGATGCCAAATGAATAACTTACTTGAATTGGACCATTTTACACTATGTCCATTGTAGATTTCTGTCTCCGACAGTTCGTTTGGTTGCAGGGGACATTTTCAGTTTTTATGGCCAAAATGTGCTTTTCAGAGGCTGAAAAGCACGTTTTGGCCGAGTATGATAATTTTCATTAAAACTTGATTTCTATCCATTCGAATGATGCCAAATGAATAACTTACTTGAATTGGACCATTTTACACTATTTCCATTGTAGATTTGTGTCTCTGACAGTTCGTTTGGTTGCAGGGGACATATTCAGTTTTTATGGCCAAAATGTGCTTTTCAGGGGCTGAAAGGCATGTTTTGGCCGAGTATGATAATTTTCATTAAAACTTGATTTCTATCACTTCGAATGATGCCAAATGAATAACTTACTTGAATTGGACCATTTTACACTATGTCCATTGTAGATTTCTGTCTCCGACAGTTCGTTTGGTTGCAGGGGACATTTTCAGTTTTTATGGCCAAAATGTGCTTTTCAGAGGCTGAAAAGCATGTTTTGGCCGAGTATGATAATTTTCATTAAAACTTGATTTCTATCACTTCGAATGATGCCAAATGAATAACTTACTTGAATTGGACCATTTTACACTATGTCCATTGTAGATTTGTGTCTCCGACAGTTCGTTTGGTTGCAGGGGACATTTTCAGTTTTTATGGCCAAAATGTGCTTTTCAGAGCCTGAAAAGCATGTTTTGGCCGAGTATGATAATTTTCATTAAAACTTGATTTCTATCACTGTGAATAATGCCAAATGAATAACTTACTCGAATTGGACCATTTTACACTATGTCCATTGTAGATTTGTGTCTCTGACAGTTCGTTTGGTTGCAGGGGACATATTCAGTTTTTATGGCCAAAATGTGCTTTTCAGGGGCTGAAAAGCATGTTTTGGCCGAGTATGATAATTTTCATTAAAACTTGATTTCTATCACTTCGAATGATGCCAAATGAATAACTTACTTGAATTGGACCATTTTACACTATGTCCATTGTAGATTTCTGTCTCGGACAGTTCGTTTGGTTGCAGGGGACATTTTCAGTTTTTATGGCCAAAATGTGCTTTTCAGAGGCTGAAAAGCATGTTTTGGCCGAGTATGATGATTTTCATTAAAACTTAATTTCTATCACTTCGAATGATGCCAAATGAATAACTTACTTGAATTGGACCATTTTACACTATGTCCATTGTAGATTTGTGTCTCTGACAGTTCGTTTGGTTGCAGGGGACATATTCAGTTTTTATGGCCAAAATGTGCTTTTCAGGGGCTGAAAACCATGTTTTGGCCGAGTATGATAATTTTCATTAAAACTTGATTTCTATCCATTCGAATGATGCCAAATGAATAACTTACTTGAATTGGACCATTTTACACTATGTCCATTGTAGATTTGTGTCTCTGACAGTTCGTTTGGTTGCAGGGGACATATTCAGTTTTTATGGCCAAAATGTGCTTTTCAGGGGCTGAAAAGCATGTTTTGGCCGAGTATGATAATTTTCATTAAAACTTGATTTCTATCCATTCGAATGATGCCAAATGAATAACTTACTTGAATTGGACCATTTTACACTATTTCCATTGTAGATTTGTGTCTCTGACAGTTCGTTTGGTTGCAGGGGACATATTCAGTTTTTATGGCCAAAATGTGCTTTTCAGGGGCTGAAAGGCATGTTTTGGCCGAGTATGATAATTTTCATTAAAACTTGATTTCTATCACTTCGAATGATGCCAAATGAATAACTTACTTGAATTGGACCATTTTACACTATGTCCATTGTACATTTCTGTCTCCGACAGTTCGTTTTGTTGCAGGGGACATTTTCAGTTTTTATGGCCAAAATGTGCTTTTCAGAGGCTGAAAAGCATGTTTTGGCCGAGTATGATAATTTTCATTAAAACTTGATTTCTATCACTTCGAATGATGCCAAATGAATAACTTACTTGAATTGGACCATTTTACACTATGTCCATTGTAGATTTGTGTCTCCGACAGTTCGTTTTGTTGCAGGGGACATTTTCAGTTTTTATGGCCAAAATGTGCTTTTCAGAGGCTGAAAAGCATGTTTTGGCCGAGTATGATAATTTTCATTAAAACTTGATTTCTATCACTTCGAATGATGCCAAATGAATAACTTACTTGAATTGGACCATTTTACACTATGTCCATTGTAGATTTGTGTCTCCGACAGTTCGTTTGGTTGCAGGGGACATTTTCAGTTTTTATGGCCAAAATGTGCTTTTCAGAGGCTGAAAAGCATGTTTTGGCCGAGAATGATGATTTTCATTAAAACTTAATTTCTATCACTTCGAATGATGCCAAATGAATAACTTACTTGAATTGGACCATTTTACACTATGTCCATTGTAGATTTGTGTCTCTGACAGTTCGTTTGGTTGCAGGGGACATATTCAGTTTTTATGGCCAAAATGTGCTTTTCAGGGGCTGAAAACCATGTTTTGGCCGAGTATGATAATTTTCATTAAAACTTGATTTCTATCCATTCGAATGATGCCAAATGAATAACTTACTTGAATTGGACCATTTTACACTATGTCCATTGTAGATTTGTGTCTCTGACAGTTCGTTTGGTTGCAGGGGACATATTCAGTTTTTATGGCCAAAATGTGCTTTTCAGGGGCTGAAAAGCATGTTTTGGCCGAGTATGATAATTTTCATTAAAACTTGATTTCTATCCATTCGAATGATGCCAAATGAATAACTTACTTGAATTGGACCATTTTACACTATGTCCATTGTAGATTTGTGTCTCTGACAGTTCGTTTGGTTGCAGGGGACATATTCAGTTTTTATGGCCAAAATGTGCTTTTCAGGGGCTGAAAAGCATGTTTTGGCCGAGTATGATAATTTTCATTAAAACTTGATTTCTATCACTTCGAATGATGCCAAATGAATAACTTACTTGAATTGGACCATTTTACACTATGTCCATTGTAGATTTCTGTCTCCGACAGTTCGTTTGGTTGCAGGGGACATTTTCAGTTTTTATGGCCAAAATGTGCTTTTCAGAGGCTGAAAAGCATGTTTTGGCCGAGTATGATAATTTTCATTAAAACTTGATTTCTATCACTTCGAATGATGCCAAATGAATAACTTACTTGAATTGGACCATTTTACACTATGTCCATTGTAGATTTGTGTGTCTGACAGTTCGTTTGGTTGCAGGGGACATATTCAGTTTTTATGGCCAAAATGTGCTTTTCAGGGGCTGAAAACCATGTTTTGGCCGAGTATGATAATTTTCATTAAAACTTGATTTCTATCCATTCGAATGATGCCAAATGAATAACTTACTTGAATTGGACCATTTTACACTATGTCCATTGTAGATTTGTGTCTCTGACAGTTCGTTTGGTTGCAGGGGACATATTCAGTTTTTATGGCCAAAATGTGCTTTTCAGGGACTGAAAAGCACGTTTTGGCAGAGTATGATAATTTTCATTAAAACTTGATTTCTATCCATTCGAATGATGCCAAATGAATAACTTACTTGAATTGGACCATTTTACACTATGTCCATTGTAGATTTGTGTCTCTGACAGTTCGTTTGGTTGCAGGGGACATATTCCTTTTTTTATGGCCAAAATGTGCTTTTCAGGGGCTGAAAAGCATGTTTTGGCCGAGTATGATAATTTTCATTAAAACTTGATTTCTATCACTTCGAATGATGCCAAATGAATAACTTACTTGAATTGGACCATTTTACACTATGTCCATTGTAGATTTGTGTATCCGACAGTTCGTATGGTTGCAGGGGACATTTTCAGTTTTTATTGCCAAAATGTGCTTTTCAGAGGCTGAAAAGCACGTTTTGGCCGAGTATGATAATTTTCATTAAAACTTGATTTCTATCCATTCGAATGATGCCAAATGAATAACTTACTTGATTTGGACCATTTTACACTATGTCCATTGTAGATTTGTGTCTCTGACAGTTCGTTTGGTTGCAGGGGACATATTCAGTTTTTATGGCCAAAATGTGCTTTTCAGGGGCTGAAAAGCATGTTTTGGCCGAGTATGATAATTTTCATTAAAACTTGATTTCTATCACTTCGAATGATGCCAAATGAATAACTTACTTGAATTGGACCATTTTACACTATGTCCATTGTAGATTTCTGTCTCGGACAGTTCGTTTGGTTGCAGGGGACATTTTCAGTTTTTATGGCCAAAATGTGCTTTTCAGAGGCTGAAAAGCATGTTTTGGCCGAGTATGATGATTTTCATTAAAACTTGATTTCTATCCATTCGAATGATGCCAAATGAATAACTTACTTGAATTGGACCATTTTACACTATGTCCATTGTAGATTTGTGTCTCTGACAGTTCGTTTGGTTGCAGGGGACATATTCAGTTTTTATGGCCAAAATGTGCTTTTCAGGGGCTGAAAACCATGTTTTGGCCGAGTATGATAATTTTCATTAAAACTTGATTTCTATCCATTCGAATGATGCCAAATGAATAACTTACTTGAATTGGACCATTTTACACTATGTCCATTGTAGATTTGTGTCTCTGACAGTTCGTTTGGTTGCAGGGGACATATTCAGTTTTTATGGACAAAATGTGCTTTTCAGGGGCTGAAAAGCATGTTTTGGCCGAGTATGATAATTTTCATTAAAACTTGATTTCTATCCATTCGAATGATGCCAAATGAATAACTTACTTGAATTGGACCATTTTACACTATTTCCATTGTAGATTTGTGTCTCTGACAGTTCGTTTGGTTGCAGGGGACATATTCAGTTTTTATGGCCAAAATGTGCTTTTCAGGGGCTGAAAGGCATGTTTTGGCCGAGTATGATAATTTTCATTAAAACTTGATTTCTATCACTTCGAATGATGCCAAATGAATAACTTACTTGAATTGGACCATTTTACACTATGTCCATTGTAGATTTCTGTCTCCGACAGTTCGTTTGGTTGCAGGGGACATTTTCAGTTTTTATGGCCAAAATGTGCTTTTCAGAGGCTGAAAAGCATGTTTTGGCCGAGTATGATAATTTTCATTAAAACTTGATTTCTATCACTTCGAATGATGCCAAATGAATAACTTACTTGAATTGGACCATTTTACACTATGTCCATTGTAGATTTGTGTCTCCGACAGTTCGTTTGGTTGCAGGGGACATTTTCAGTTTTTATGGCCAAAATGTGCTTTTCAGAGGCTGAAAAGCATGTTTTGGTCGAGTATGATAATTTTCATTAAAACTTGATTTCTATCACTTCGAATGATGCCAAATGAATAACTTACTTGAATTGGACCATTTTACACTATGTCCATTGTAGATTTGTGTCTCTGACAGTTCGTTTGGTTGCAGGGGACATATTCAGTTTTTATGGCCAAAATGTGCTTTTCAGAGCCTGAAAAGCATGTTTTGGCCGAGTATGATAATTTTCATTAAAACTTGATTTCTATCACTGTGAATAATGCCAAATGAATAACTTACTCGAATTGGACCATTTTACACTATGTCCATTGTAGATTTGTGTCTCTGACAGTTCGTTTGGTTGCAGGGGACATATTCAGTTTTTATGGCCAAAATGTGCTTTTCAGGGGCTGAAAAGCATGTTTTGGCCGAGTATGATAATTTTCATTAAAACTTGATTTCTATCACTTCGAATGATGCCAAATGAATAACTTACTTGAATTGGACCATTTTACACTATGTCCATTGTAGATTTGTGTCTCCGACAGTTCGTTTGGTTGCAGGGGACATTTTCAGTTTTTATGGCCAAAATGTGCTTTTTAGAGGCTGAAAAGCATGTTTTGGCCGAGTATGATGATTTTCATTAAAACTTAATTTCTATCACTTCGAATGATGCCAAATGAATAACTTACTTGAATTGGACCATTTTACACTATGTCCATTGTAGATTTGTGTCTCTGACAGTTCGTTTGGTTGCAGGGGACATTTTCAGTTTTTATGGCCAAAATGTGCTTTTCAGAGGATGAAAAGCATGTTTTGGCCGAGTATGATGATTTTCATTAAAACTTAATTTCTATCACTTCGAATGATGCCAAATGAATAACTTACTTGAATTGGACCATTTTACACTATGTCCATTGTAGATTTGTGTCTCTGACAGTTCGTTTGGTTGCAGGGGACATTTTCAGTTTTTATGGCCAAAATGTGCTTTTCAGAGGCTGAAAAGCATGTTTTGGCCGAGTATGATGATTTTCATTAAAACTTAATTTCTATCACTTCGAATGATGCCAAATGAATAACTTACTTGAATTGGACCATTTTACACTATGTCCATTGTAGATTTGTGTCTCTGACAGTTCGTTTGGTTGCAGGGGACATATTCAGTTTTTATGGCCAAAATGTGCTCTTCAGGGGCTGAAAACCATGATTTTGGCCGAGTATGATAATTTTCATTAAAACTTGATTTCTATCCATTCGAATGATGCCAAATGAATAACTTACTTGAATTGGACCATTTTACACTATGTCCATTGTAGATTTGTGTCTCTGACAGTTCGTTTGGTTGCAGGGGACATATTCAGTTTTTATGGCCAAAATGTGCTTTTCAGGGGCTGAAAAGCATGTTTTGGCCGAGTATGATAATTTTCATTAAAACTTGATTTCTATCCATTCGAATGATGCCAAATGAATAACTTACTTGAATTGGACCATTTTACACTATGTCCATTGTAGATTTGTGTCTCTGACAGTTCGTTTGGTTGCAGGTATTCAGTTTTTATGGCCAAAATGTGCTTTTCAGAGGCTGAAAAGCATGTTTTGGCCGAGTATGATAATTTTCATTAAAACTTGATTTCTATCACTTCGAATGATGCCAAATGAATAACTTACTTGAATTGGACCATTTTACACTATGTCCATTGTAGATTTGTGTCTCCGACAGTTCGTTTTGTTGCAGGGGACATTTTCAGTTTTTATGGCCAAAATGTGCTTTTCAGAGGCTGAAAAGCATGTTTTGGCCGAGTATGATAATTTTCATTAAAACTTGATTTCTATCACTTCGATTGATGCCAAATGAATAACTTACTTGAATTGGACCATTTTACACTATGTCCATTGTAGATTTCTGTCTCGGACAGTTCGTTTGGTTGCAGGGGACATTTTCAGTTTTTATGGCCAAAATGTGCTTTTCAGAGGCTGAAAAGCATGTTTTGGCCGAGTATGATGATTTTCATTAAAACTTAATTTCTATCACTTCGAATGATGCCAAATGAATAACTTACTTGAATTGGACCATTTTACACTATGTCCATTGTAGATTTGTGTCTCTGACAGTTCGTTTGGTTGCAGGGGACATATTCAGTTTTTATGGCCAAAATGTGCTTTTCAGGGGCTGAAAACCATGTTTTGGCCGAGTATGATAATTTTCATTAAAACTTGATTTCTATCCATTCGAATGATGCCAAATGAATAACTTACTTGAATTGGACCATTTTACACTATGTCCATTGTAGATTTGTGTCTCTGACAGTTCGTTTGGTTGCAGGGGACATATTCAGTTTTTATGGCCAAAATGTGCTTTTCAGGGGCTGAAAAGCATGTTTTGGCCGAGTATGATAATTTTCATTAAAACTTGATTTCTATCCATTCGAATGATGCCAAATGAATAACTTACTTGAATTGGACCATTTTACACTATTTCCATTGTAGATTTGTGTCTCTGACAGTTCGTTTGGTTGCAGGGGACATATTCAGTTTTTATGGCCAAAATGTGCTTTTCAGGGGCTGAAAGGCATGTTTTGGCCGAGTATGATAATTTTCATTAAAACTTGATTTCTATCACTTCGAATGATGCCAAATGAATAACTTACTTGAATTGGACCATTTTACACTATGTCCATTGTACATTTCTGTCTCCGACAGTTCGTTTGGTTGCAGGGGACATTTTCAGTTTTTATGGCCAAAATGTGCTTTTCAGAGGCTGAAAAGCATGTTTTGGCCGAGTATGATAATTTTCATTAAAACTTGATTTCTATCACTTCGAATGATGCCAAATGAATAACTTACTTGAATTGGACCATTTTACACTATGTCCATTGTAGATTTGTGTCTCCGACAGTTCGTTTGGTTGCAGGGGACATTTTCAGTTTTTATGGCCAAAATGTGCTTTTCAGAGGCTGAAAAGCATGTTTTGGCCGAGTATGATAATTTTCATTAAAACTTGATTTCTATCACTTCGAATGATGCCAAATGAATAACTTACTTGAATTGGACCATTTTACACTATGTCCATTGTAGATTTGTGTCTCTGACAGTTCGTTTGGTTGCAGGTATTCAGTTTTTATGGCCAAAATGTGCTTTTCAGAGGCTGAAAAGCATGTTTTGGCCGAGTATGATAATTTTCATTAAAACTTGATTTCTATCACTTTGAATGATGCCAAATGAATAACTTACTTGAATTGGACCATTTTACACTATGTCCATTGTAGATTTGTGTCTCCGACAGTTCGTTTTGTTGCAGGGGACATTTTCAGTTTTTATGGCCAAAATGTGCTTTTCAGAGGCTGAAAAGCATGTTTTGGCCGAGTATGATAATTTTCATTAAAACTTGATTTCTATCACTTCGAATGATGCCAAATGAATAACTTACTTGAATTGGACCATTTTACACTATGTCCATTGTAGATTTGTGTCTCCGACAGTTCGTTTTGTTGCAGGGGACATTTTCAGTTTTTATGGCCAAAATGTGCTTTTCAGAGGCTGAAAAGCATGTTTTGGCCGAGTATGATAATTTTCATTAAAACTTGATTTCTATCACTTCGAATGATGCCAAATGAATAACTTACTTGAATTGGACCATTTTACACTATGTCCATTGTAGATTTGTGTCTCCGACAGTTCGTTTGGTTGCAGGGGACATTTTCAGTTTTTATGGCCAAAATGTGCTTTTCAGAGGCTGAAAAGCATGTTTTGGCCGAGAATGATGATTTTCATTAAAACTTAATTTCTATCACTTCGAATGATGCCAAATGAATAACTTACTTGAATTGGACCATTTTACACTATGTCCATTGTAGATTTGTGTCTCTGACAGTTCGTTTGGTTGCAGGGGACATATTCAGTTTTTATGGCCAAAATGTGCTTTTCAGGGGCTGAAAACCATGTTTTGGCCGAGTATGATAATTTTCATTAAAACTTGATTTCTATCCATTCGAATGATGCCAAATGAATAACTTACTTGAATTGGACCATTTTACACTATGTCCATTGTAGATTTGTGTCTCTGACAGTTCGTTTGGTTGCAGGGGACATATTCAGTTTTTATGGCCAAAATGTGCTTTTCAGGGGCTGAAAAGCATGTTTTGGCCGAGTATGATAATTTTCATTAAAACTTGATTTCTATCCATTCGAATGATGCCAAATGAATAACTTACTTGAATTGGACCATTTTACACTATGTCCATTGTAGATTTGTGTCTCTGACAGTTCGTTTGGTTGCAGGGGACATATTCAGTTTTTATGGCCAAAATGTGCTTTTCAGGGGCTGAAAAGCATGTTTTGGCCGAGTATGATAATTTTCATTAAAACTTGATTTCTATCACTTCGAATGATGCCAAATGAATAACTTACTTGAATTGGACCATTTTACACTATGTCCATTGTAGATTTCTGTCTCCGACAGTTCGTTTGGTTGCAGGGGACATTTTCAGTTTTTATGGCCAAAATGTGCTTTTCAGAGGCTGAAAAGCATGTTTTGGCCGAGTATGATAATTTTCATTAAAACTTGATTTCTATCACTTCGAATGATGCCAAATGAATAACTTACTTGAATTGGACCATTTTACACTATGTCCATTGTAGATTTGTGTGTCTGACAGTTCGTTTGGTTGCAGGGGACATATTCAGTTTTTATGGCCAAAATGTGCTTTTCAGGGGCTGAAAACCATGTTTTGGCCGAGTATGATAATTTTCATTAAAACTTGATTTCTATCACTTCGAATGATGCCAAATGAATAACTTACTTGAATTGGACCATTTTACACTATGTCCATTGTAGATTTGTGTCTCTGACAGTTCGTTTGGTTGCAGGGGACATTTTCAGTTTTTATGGCCAAAATGTGCTTTTCAGAGGATGAAAAGCATGTTTTGGCCGAGTATGATGATTTTCATTAAAACTTAATTTCTATCACTTCGAATGATGCCAAATGAATAACTTACTTGAATTGGACCATTTTACACTATGTCCATTGTAGATTTGTGTCTCTGACAGTTCGTTTGGTTGCAGGGGACATTTTCAGTTTTTATGGCCAAAATGTGCTTTTCAGAGGATGAAAAGCATGTTTTGGCCGAGTATGATGATTTTCATTAAAACTTAATTTCTATCACTTCGAATGATGCCAAATGAATAACTTACTTGAATTGGACCATTTTACACTATGTCCATTGTAGATTTGTGTCTCTGACAGTTCGTTTGGTTGCAGGGGACATTTTCAGTTTTTATGGCCAAAATGTGCTTTTCAGAGGCTGAAAAGCATGTTTTGGCCGAGTATGATGATTTTCATTAAAACTTAATTTCTATCACTTCGAATGATGCCAAATGAATAACTTACTTGAATTGGACCATTTTACACTATGTCCATTGTAGATTTGTGTCTCTGACAGTTCGTTTGGTTGCAGGGGACATATTCAGTTTTTATGGCCAAAATGTGCTTTTCAGGGACTGAAAAGCACGTTTTGGCAGAGTATGATAATTTTCATTAAAACTTGATTTCTATCCATTCGAATGATGCCAAATGAATAACTTACTTGAATTGGACCATTTTACACTATGTCCATTGTAGATTTGTGTCTCTGACAGTTCGTTTGGTTGCAGGGGACATATTCCTTTTTTTATGGCCAAAATGTGCTTTTCAGGGGCTGAAAAGCATGTTTTGGCCGAGTATGATAATTTTCATTAAAACTTGATTTCTATCACTTCGAATGATGCCAAATGAATAACTTACTTGAATTGGACCATTTTACACTATGTCCATTGTAGATTTGTGTATCCGACAGTTCGTAAGGTTGCAGGGGACATTTTCAGTTTTTATTGCCAAAATGTGCTTTTCAGAGGCTGAAAAGCACGTTTTGGCCGAGTATGATAATTTTCATTAAAACTTGATTTCTATCACTTCGAATGATGCCAAATGAATAACTTACTTGAATTGGACCATTTTACACTATGTCCATTGTAGATTTGTGTCTCTGACAGTTCGTTTGGTTGCAGGGGACATATTCAGTTTTTATGGCCAAAATGTGCTTTTCAGAGCCTGAAAAGCATGTTTTGGCCGAGTATGATAATTTTCATTAAAACTTGATTTCTATCACTGTGAATAATGCCAAATGAATAACTTACTCGAATTGGACCATTTTACACTATGTCCATTGTAGATTTGTGTCTCTGACAGTTCGTTTGGTTGCAGGGGACATATTCAGTTTTTATGGCCAAAATGTGCTTTTCAGGGGCTGAAAAGCATGTTTTGGCCGAGTATGATAATTTTCATTAAAACTTGATTTCTATCACTTCGAATGATGCCAAATGAATAACTTACTTGAATTGGACCATTTTACACTATGTCCATTGTAGATTTGTGTCTCTGACAGTTCGTTTGGTTGCAGGGGACATTTTCAATTTTTATGGCCAAAATGTGCTTTTCAGAGGCTGAAAAGCATGTTTTGGCCGAGTATGATAATTTTCATTAAAACTTGATTTCTATCACTTCGAATGATGCCAAATGAATAACTTACTTGAATTGGACCATTTTACACTATGTCCATTGTAGATTTGTGTCTCCGACAGTTCGTTTGGTTGCAGGGGACATTTTCAGTTTTTATGGCCAAAATGTGCTTTTCAGAGGCTGAAAAGCATGTTTTGGCCGAGTATGATAATTTTCATTAAAACTTGATTTCTATCACTTCGAATGATGCCAAATGAATAACTTACTTGAATTGGACCATTTTACACTATGTCCATTGTAGATTTGTGTCTCTGACAGTTCGTTTGGTTGCAGGGGACATATTCAGTTTTTATGGCCAAAATGTGCTTTTCAGAGCCTGAAAAGCATGTTTTGGCCGAGTATGATAATTTTCATTAAAACTTGATTTCTATCACTGTGAATAATGCCAAATGAATAACTTACTCGAATTGGACCATTTTACACTATGTCCATTGTAGATTTGTGTCTCTGACAGTTCGTTTGGTTGCAGGGGACATATTCAGTTTTTATGGCCAAAATGTGCTTTTCAGGGGCTGAAAACCATGTTTTGGCCGAGTATGATAATTTTCATTAAAACTTGATTTCTATCACTTCGAATGATGCCAAATGAATAACTTACTTGAATTGGACCATTTTACACTATGTCCATTGTAGATTTGTGTCTCTGACAGTTCGTTTGGTTGCAGGGGACATATTCAGTTTTTATGGCCAAAATGTGCTTTTCAGGGACTGAAAAGCACGTTTTGGCAGAGTATGATAATTTTCATTAAAACTTGATTTCTATCCATTCGAATGATGCCAAATGAATAACTTACTTGAATTGGACCATTTTACACTATGTCCATTGTAGATTTGTGTCTCTGACAGTTCGTTTGGTTGCAGGGGACATATTCCTTTTTTTATGGCCAAAATGTGCTTTTCAGGGGCTGAAAAGCATGTTTTGGCCGAGTATGATAATTTTCATTAAAACTTGATTTCTATCACTTCGAATGATGCCAAATGAATAACTTACTTGAATTGGACCATTTTACACTATGTCCATTGTAGATTTGTGTATCCGACAGTTCGTAAGGTTGCAGGGGACATTTTCAGTTTTTATTGCCAAAATGTGCTTTTCAGAGGCTGAAAAGCACGTTTTGGCCGAGTATGATAATTTTCATTAAAACTTGATTTCTATCCATTCGAATGATGCCAAATGAATAACTTACTTGATTTGGACCATTTTACACTATGTCCATTGTAGATTTGTGTCTCTGACAGTTCGTTTGGTTGCAGGGGACATATTCAGTTTTTATGGCCAAAATGTGCTTTTCAGGGGCTGAAAAGCATGTTTTGGCCGAGTATGATAATTTTCATTAAAACTTGATTTCTATCACTTCGAATGATGCAAAATGAATAACTTACTTGAATTGGACCATTTTACACTATGTCCATTGTAGATTTCTGTCTCGGACAGTTCGTTTGGTTGCAGGGGACATTTTCAGTTTTTATGGCCAAAATGTGCTTTTCAGAGGCTGAAAAGCATGTTTTGGCCGAGTATGATGATTTTCATTAAAACTTAATTTCTATCACTTCGAATGATGCCAAATGAATAACTTACTTGAATTGGACCATTTTACACTATGTCCATTGTAGATTTGTGTCTCTGACAGTTCGTTTGGTTGCAGGGGACATATTCAGTTTTTATGGCCAAAATGTGCTTTTCAGGGGCTGAAAACCATGTTTTGGCCGAGTATGATAATTTTCATTAAAACTTGATTTCTATCCATTCGAATGATGCCAAATGAATAACTTACTTGAATTGGACCATTTTACACTATGTCCATTGTAGATTTGTGTCTCTGACAGTTCGTTTGGTTGCAGGGGACATATTCAGTTTTTATGGCCAAAATGTGCTTTTCAGGGGCTGAAAAGCATGTTTTGGCCGAGTATGATAATTTTCATTAAAACTTGATTTCTATCCATTCGAATGATGCCAAATGAATAACTTACTTGAATTGGACCATTTTACACTATTTCCATTGTAGATTTGTGTCTCTGACAGTTCGTTTGGTTGCAGGGGACATATTCAGTTTTTATGGCCAAAATGTGCTTTTCAGGGGCTGAAAGGCATGTTTTGGCCGAGTATGATAATTTTCATTAAAACTTGATTTCTATCACTTCGAATGATGCCAAATGAATAACTTACTTGAATTGGACCATTTTACACTATGTCCATTGTAGATTTCTGTCTCCGACAGTTCGTTTGGTTGCAGGGGACATTTTCAGTTTTTATGGCCAAAATGTGCTTTTCAGAGGCTGAAAAGCATGTTTTGGCCGAGTATGATAATTTTCATTAAAACTTGATTTCTATCACTTCGAATGATGCCAAATGAATAACTTACTTGAATTGGACCATTTTACACTATGTCCATTGTAGATTTGTGTCTCCGACAGTTCGTTTTGTTGCAGGGGACATTTTCAGTTTTTATGGCCAAAATGTGCTTTTCAGAGGCTGAAAAGCATGTTTTGGCCGAGTATGATAATTTTCATTAAAACTTGATTTCTATCACTTCGAATGATGTCAAATGAATAACTTACTTGAATTGGACCATTTTACACTATGTCCATTGTAGATTTGTGTCTCCGACAGTTCGTTTGGTTGCAGGGGACATTTTCAGTTTTTATGGCCAAAATGTGCTTTTCAGAGGCTGAAAAGCATGTTTTGGCCGAGTATGATAATTTTCATTAAAACTTGATTTCTATCACTTCGAATGATGCCAAATGAATAACTTACTTGAATTGGACCATTTTACACTATGTCCATTGTAGATTTGTGTCTCTGACAGTTCGTTTGGTTGCAGGGGACATATTCAGTTTTTATGGCCAAAATGTGCTTTTCAGAGCCTGAAAAGCATGTTTTGGCCGAGTATGATAATTTTCATTAAAACTTGATTTCTATCACTGTGAATAATGCCAAATGAATAACTTACTCGAATTGGACCATTTTACACTATGTCCATTGTAGATTTGTGTCTCTGACAGTTCGTTTGGTTGCAGGGGACATATTCAGTTTTTATGGCCAAAATGTGCTTTTCAGGGGCTGAAAACCATGTTTTGGCCGAGTATGATAATTTTCATTAAAACTTGATTTCTATCACTTCGAATGATGCCAAATGAATAACTTACTTGAATTGGACCATTTTACACTATGTCCATTGTAGATTTGTGTCTCTGACAGTTCGTTTGGTTGCAGGGGACATATTCAGTTTTTATGGCCAAAATGTGCTTTTCAGGGACTGAAAAGCACGTTTTGGCAGAGTATGATAATTTTCATTAAAACTTGATTTCTATCCATTCGAATGATGCCAAATGAATAACTTACTTGAATTGGACCATTTTACACTATGTCCATTGTAGATTTGTGTCTCTGACAGTTCGTTTGGTTGCAGGGGACATATTCCTTTTTTTATGGCCAAAATGTGCTTTTCAGGGGCTGAAAAGCATGTTTTGGCCGAGTATGATAATTTTCATTAAAACTTGATTTCTATCACTTCGAATGATGCCAAATGAATAACTTACTTGAATTGGACCATTTTACACTATGTCCATTGTAGATTTGTGTATCCGACAGTTCGTAAGGTTGCAGGGGACATTTTCAGTTTTTATTGCCAAAATGTGCTTTTCAGAGGCTGAAAAGCACGTTTTGGCCGAGTATGATAATTTTCATTAAAACTTGATTTCTATCCATTCGAATGATGCCAAATGAATAACTTACTTGATTTGGACCATTTTACACTATGTCCATTGTAGATTTGTGTCTCTGACAGTTCGTTTGGTTGCAGGGGACATATTCAGTTTTTATGGCCAAAATGTGCTTTTCAGGGGCTGAAAAGCATGTTTTGGCCGAGTATGATAATTTTCATTAAAACTTGATTTCTATCACTTCGAATGATGCAAAATGAATAACTTACTTGAATTGGACCATTTTACACTATGTCCATTGTAGATTTCTGTCTCGGACAGTTCGTTTGGTTGCAGGGGACATTTTCAGTTTTTATGGCCAAAATGTGCTTTTCAGAGGCTGAAAAGCATGTTTTGGCCGAGTATGATGATTTTCATTAAAACTTAATTTCTATCACTTCGAATGATGCCAAATGAATAACTTACTTGAATTGGACCATTTTACACTATGTCCATTGTAGATTTGTGTCTCTGACAGTTCGTTTGGTTGCAGGGGACATATTCAGTTTTTATGGCCAAAATGTGCTTTTCAGGGGCTGAAAACCATGTTTTGGCCGAGTATGATAATTTTCATTAAAACTTGATTTCTATCCATTCGAATGATGCCAAATGAATAACTTACTTGAATTGGACCATTTTACACTATGTCCATTGTAGATTTGTGTCTCTGACAGTTCGTTTGGTTGCAGGGGACATATTCAGTTTTTATGGCCAAAATGTGCTTTTCAGGGGCTGAAAAGCATGTTTTGGCCGAGTATGATAATTTTCATTAAAACTTGATTTCTATCCATTCGAATGATGCCAAATGAATAACTTACTTGAATTGGACCATTTTACACTATTTCCATTGTAGATTTGTGTCTCTGACAGTTCGTTTGGTTGCAGGGGACATATTCAGTTTTTATGGCCAAAATGTGCTTTTCAGGGGCTGAAAGGCATGTTTTGGCCGAGTATGATAATTTTCATTAAAACTTGATTTCTATCACTTCGAATGATGCCAAATGAATAACTTACTTGAATTGGACCATTTTACACTATGTCCATTGTAGATTTCTGTCTCCGACAGTTCGTTTGGTTGCAGGGGACATTTTCAGTTTTTATGGCCAAAATGTGCTTTTCAGAGGCTGAAAAGCATGTTTTGGCCGAGTATGATAATTTTCATTAAAACTTGATTTCTATCACTTCGAATGATGCCAAATGAATAACTTACTTGAATTGGACCATTTTACACTATGTCCATTGTAGATTTGTGTCTCCGACAGTTCGTTTTGTTGCAGGGGACATTTTCAGTTTTTATGGCCAAAATGTGCTTTTCAGAGGCTGAAAAGCATGTTTTGGCCGAGTATGATAATTTTCATTAAAACTTGATTTCTATCACTTCGAATGATGCCAAATGAATAACTTACTTGAATTGGACCATTTTACACTATGTCCATTGTAGATTTGTGTCTCCGACAGTTCGTTTGGTTGCAGGGGACATTTTCAGTTTTTATGGCCAAAATGTGCTTTTCAGAGGCTGAAAAGCATGTTTTGGCCGAGTATGATGATTTTCATTAAAACTTAATTTCTATCACTTCGAATGATGCCAAATGAATAACTTACTTGAATTGGACCATTTTACACTATGTCCATTGTAGATTTGTGTCTCTGACAGTTCGTTTGGTTGCAGGGGACATATTCAGTTTTTATGGCCAAAATGTGCTTTTCAGGGGCTGAAAACCATGATTTTGGCCGAGTATGATAATTTTCATTAAAACTTGATTTCTATCCATTCGAATGATGCCAAATGAATAACTTACTTGAATTGGACCATTTTACACTATGTCCATTGTAGATTTGTGTCTCTGACAGTTCGTTTGGTTGCAGGGGACATATTCAGTTTTTATGGCCAAAATGTGCTTTTCAGGTGCTGAAAAGCATGTTTTGGCCGAGTATGATAATTTTCATTAAAACTTGATTTCTATCCATTCGAATGATGCCAAATGAATAACTTACTTGAATTGGACCATTTTACACTATGTCCATTGTAGATTTGTGTCTCTGACAGTTCGTTTGGTTGCAGGGGACATATTCAGTTTTTATGGCCAAAATGTGCTTTTCAGGGGCTGAAAAGCATGTTTTGGCCGAGTATGATAATTTTCATTAAAACTTGATTTCTATCACTTCGAATGATGCCAAATGAATAACTTACTTGAATTGGACCATTTTACACTATGTCCATTGTAGATTTCTGTCTCCGACAGTTCGTTTGGTTGCAGGGGACATTTTCAGTTTTTATGGCCAAAATGTGCTTTTCAGAGGCTGAAAAGCACGTTTTGGCCGAGTATGATAATTTTCATTAAAACTTGATTTCTATCCATTCGAATGATGCCAAATGAATAACTTACTTGAATTGGACCATTTTACACTATTTCCATTGTAGATTTGTGTCTCTGACAGTTCGTTTGGTTGCAGGGGACATATTCAGTTTTTATGGCCAAAATGTGCTTTTCAGGGGCTGAAAGGCATGTTTTGGCCGAGTATGATAATTTTCATTAAAACTTGATTTCTATCACTTCGAATGATGCCAAATGAATAACTTACTTGAATTGGACCATTTTACACTATGTCCATTGTAGATTTCTGTCTCCGACAGTTCGTTTGGTTGCAGGGGACATTTTCAGTTTTTATGGCCAAAATGTGCTTTTCAGAGGCTGAAAAGCATGTTTTGGCCGAGTATGATAATTTTCATTAAAACTTGATTTCTATCACTTCGAATGATGCCAAATGAATAACTTACTTGAATTGGACCATTTTACACTATGTCCATTGTAGATTTGTGTCTCCGACAGTTCGTTTGGTTGCAGGGGACATTTTCAGTTTTTATGGCCAAAATGTGCTTTTCAGAGCCTGAAAAGCATGTTTTGGCCGAGTATGATAATTTTCATTAAAACTTGATTTCTATCACTGTGAATAATGCCAAATGAATAACTTACTCGAATTGGACCATTTTACACTATGTCCATTGTAGATTTGTGTCTCTGACAGTTCGTTTGGTTGCAGGGGACATATTCAGTTTTTATGGCCAAAATGTGCTTTTCAGGGGCTGAAAAGCATGTTTTGGCCGAGTATGATAATTTTCATTAAAACTTGATTTCTATCACTTCGAATGATGCCAAATGAATAACTTACTTGAATTGGACCATTTTACACTATGTCCATTGTAGATTTCTGTCTCGGACAGTTCGTTTGGTTGCAGGGGACATTTTCAGTTTTTATGGCCAAAATGTGCTTTTCAGAGGCTGAAAAGCATGTTTTGGCCGAGTATGATGATTTTCATTAAAACTTAATTTCTATCACTTCGAATGATGCCAAATGAATAACTTACTTGAATTGGACCATTTTACACTATGTCCATTGTAGATTTGTGTCTCTGACAGTTCGTTTGGTTGCAGGGGACATATTCAGTTTTTATGGCCAAAATGTGCTTTTCAGGGGCTGAAAACCATGTTTTGGCCGAGTATGATAATTTTCATTAAAACTTGATTTCTATCCATTCGAATGATGCCAAATGAATAACTTACTTGAATTGGACCATTTTACACTATGTCCATTGTAGATTTGTGTCTCTGACAGTTCGTTTGGTTGCAGGGGACATATTCAGTTTTTATGGCCAAAATGTGCTTTTCAGGGGCTGAAAAGCATGTTTTGGCCGAGTATGATAATTTTCATTAAAACTTGATTTCTATCCATTCGAATGATGCCAAATGAATAACTTACTTGAATTGGACCATTTTACACTATTTCCATTGTAGATTTGTGTCTCTGACAGTTCGTTTGGTTGCAGGGGACATATTCAGTTTTTATGGCCAAAATGTGCTTTTCAGGGGCTGAAAGGCATGTTTTGGCCGAGTATGATAATTTTCATTAAAACTTGATTTCTATCACTTCGAATGATGCCAAATGAATAACTTACTTGAATTGGACCATTTTACACTATGTCCATTGTACATTTCTGTCTCCGACAGTTCGTTTTGTTGCAGGGGACATTTTCAGTTTTTATGGCCAAAATGTGCTTTTCAGAGGCTGAAAAGCATGTTTTGGCCGAGTATGATAATTTTCATTAAAACTTGATTTCTATCACTTCGAATGATGCCAAATGAATAACTTACTTGAATTGGACCATTTTACACTATGTCCATTGTAGATTTGTGTCTCCGACAGTTCGTTTTGTTGCAGGGGACATTTTCAGTTTTTATGGCCAAAATGTGCTTTTCAGAGGCTGAAAAGCATGTTTTGGCCGAGTATGATAATTTTCATTAAAACTTGATTTCTATCACTTCGAATGATGCCAAATGAATAACTTACTTGAATTGGACCATTTTACACTATGTCCATTGTAGATTTGTGTCTCCGACAGTTCGTTTGGTTGCAGGGGACATTTTCAGTTTTTATGGCCAAAATGTGCTTTTCAGAGGCTGAAAAGCATGTTTTGGCCGAGAATGATGATTTTCATTAAAACTTAATTTCTATCACTTCGAATGATGCCAAATGAATAACTTACTTGAATTGGACCATTTTACACTATGTCCATTGTAGATTTGTGTCTCTGACAGTTCGTTTGGTTGCAGGGGACATATTCAGTTTTTATGGCCAAAATGTGCTTTTCAGGGGCTGAAAACCATGTTTTGGCCGAGTATGATAATTTTCATTAAAACTTGATTTCTATCCATTCGAATGATGCCAAATGAATAACTTACTTGAATTGGACCATTTTACACTATGTCCATTGTAGATTTGTGTCTCTGACAGTTCGTTTGGTTGCAGGGGACATATTCAGTTTTTATGGCCAAAATGTGCTTTTCAGGGGCTGAAAAGCATGTTTTGGCCGAGTATGATAATTTTCATTAAAACTTGATTTCTATCCATTCGAATGATGCCAAATGAATAACTTACTTGAATTGGACCATTTTACACTATGTCCATTGTAGATTTGTGTCTCTGACAGTTCGTTTGGTTGCAGGGGACATATTCAGTTTTTATGGCCAAAATGTGCTTTTCAGGGGCTGAAAAGCATGTTTTGGCCGAGTATGATAATTTTCATTAAAACTTGATTTCTATCACTTCGAATGATGCCAAATGAATAACTTACTTGAATTGGACCATTTTACACTATGTCCATTGTAGATTTCTGTCTCCGACAGTTCGTTTGGTTGCAGGGGACATTTTCAGTTTTTATGGCCAAAATGTGCTTTTCAGAGGCTGAAAAGCATGTTTTGGCCGAGTATGATAATTTTCATTAAAACTTGATTTCTATCACTTCGAATGATGCCAAATGAATAACTTACTTGAATTGGACCATTTTACACTATGTCCATTGTAGATTTGTGTGTCTGACAGTTCGTTTGGTTGCAGGGGACATATTCAGTTTTTATGGCCAAAATGTGCTTTTCAGGGGCTGAAAACCATGTTTTGGCCGAGTATGATAATTTTCATTAAAACTTGATTTCTATCCATTCGAATGATGCCAAATGAATAACTTACTTGAATTGGACCATTTTACACTATGTCCATTGTAGATTTGTGTCTCTGACAGTTCGTTTGGTTGCAGGGGACATATTCAGTTTTTATGGCCAAAATGTGCTTTTCAGGGACTGAAAAGCACGTTTTGGCAGAGTATGATAATTTTCATTAAAACTTGATTTCTATCCATTCGAATGATGCCAAATGAATAACTTACTTGAATTGGACCATTTTACACTATGTCCATTGTAGATTTGTGTCTCTGACAGTTCGTTTGGTTGCAGGGGACATATTCCTTTTTTTATGGCCAAAATGTGCTTTTCAGGGGCTGAAAAGCATGTTTTGGCCGAGTATGATAATTTTCATTAAAACTTGATTTCTATCACTTCGAATGATGCCAAATGAATAACTTACTTGAATTGGACCATTTTACACTATGTCCATTGTAGATTTGTGTATCCGACAGTTCGTATGGTTGCAGGGGACATTTTCAGTTTTTATTGCCAAAATGTGCTTTTCAGAGGCTGAAAAGCACGTTTTGGCCGAGTATGATAATTTTCATTAAAACTTGATTTCTATCCATTCGAATGATGCCAAATGAATAACTTACTTGATTTGGACCATTTTACACTATGTCCATTGTAGATTTGTGTCTCTGACAGTTCGTTTGGTTGCAGGGGACATATTCAGTTTTTATGGCCAAAATGTGCTTTTCAGGGGCTGAAAAGCATGTTTTGGCCGAGTATGATAATTTTCATTAAAACTTGATTTCTATCACTTCGAATGATGCCAAATGAATAACTTACTTGAATTGGACCATTTTACACTATGTCCATTGTAGATTTCTGTCTCGGACAGTTCGTTTGGTTGCAGGGGACATTTTCAGTTTTTATGGCCAAAATGTGCTTTTCAGAGGCTGAAAAGCATGTTTTGGCCGAGTATGATGATTTTCATTAAAACTTGATTTCTATCCATTCGAATGATGCCAAATGAATAACTTACTTGAATTGGACCATTTTACACTATGTCCATTGTAGATTTGTGTCTCTGACAGTTCGTTTGGTTGCAGGGGACATATTCAGTTTTTATGGCCAAAATGTGCTTTTCAGGGGCTGAAAACCATGTTTTGGCCGAGTATGATAATTTTCATTAAAACTTGATTTCTATCCATTCGAATGATGCCAAATGAATAACTTACTTGAATTGGACCATTTTACACTATGTCCATTGTAGATTTGTGTCTCTGACAGTTCGTTTGGTTGCAGGGGACATATTCAGTTTTTATGGACAAAATGTGCTTTTCAGGGGCTGAAAAGCATGTTTTGGCCGAGTATGATAATTTTCATTAAAACTTGATTTCTATCCATTCGAATGATGCCAAATGAATAACTTACTTGAATTGGACCATTTTACACTATTTCCATTGTAGATTTGTGTCTCTGACAGTTCGTTTGGTTGCAGGGGACATATTCAGTTTTTATGGCCAAAATGTGCTTTTCAGGGGCTGAAAGGCATGTTTTGGCCGAGTATGATAATTTTCATTAAAACTTGATTTCTATCACTTCGAATGATGCCAAATGAATAACTTACTTGAATTGGACCATTTTACACTATGTCCATTGTAGATTTCTGTCTCCGACAGTTCGTTTGGTTGCAGGGGACATTTTCAGTTTTTATGGCCAAAATGTGCTTTTCAGAGGCTGAAAAGCATGTTTTGGCCGAGTATGATAATTTTCATTAAAACTTGATTTCTATCACTTCGAATGATGCCAAATGAATAACTTACTTGAATTGGACCATTTTACACTATGTCCATTGTAGATTTGTGTCTCCGACAGTTCGTTTGGTTGCAGGGGACATTTTCAGTTTTTATGGCCAAAATGTGCTTTTCAGAGGCTGAAAAGCATGTTTTGGTCGAGTATGATAATTTTCATTAAAACTTGATTTCTATCACTTCGAATGATGCCAAATGAATAACTTACTTGAATTGGACCATTTTACACTATGTCCATTGTAGATTTGTGTCTCTGACAGTTCGTTTGGTTGCAGGGGACATATTCAGTTTTTATGGCCAAAATGTGCTTTTCAGAGCCTGAAAAGCATGTTTTGGCCGAGTATGATAATTTTCATTAAAACTTGATTTCTATCACTGTGAATAATGCCAAATGAATAACTTACTCGAATTGGACCATTTTACACTATGTCCATTGTAGATTTGTGTCTCTGACAGTTCGTTTGGTTGCAGGGGACATATTCAGTTTTTATGGCCAAAATGTGCTTTTCAGGGGCTGAAAAGCATGTTTTGGCCGAGTATGATAATTTTCATTAAAACTTGATTTCTATCACTTCGAATGATGCCAAATGAATAACTTACTTGAATTGGACCATTTTACACTATGTCCATTGTAGATTTGTGTCTCCGACAGTTCGTTTGGTTGCAGGGGACATTTTCAGTTTTTATGGCCAAAATGTGCTTTTTAGAGGCTGAAAAGCATGTTTTGGCCGAGTATGATGATTTTCATTAAAACTTAATTTCTATCACTTCGAATGATGCCAAATGAATAACTTACTTGAATTGGACCATTTTACACTATGTCCATTGTAGATTTGTGTCTCTGACAGTTCGTTTGGTTGCAGGGGACATTTTCAGTTTTTATGGCCAAAATGTGCTTTTCAGAGGATGAAAAGCATGTTTTGGCCGAGTATGATGATTTTCATTAAAACTTAATTTCTATCACTTCGAATGATGCCAAATGAATAACTTACTTGAATTGGACCATTTTACACTATGTCCATTGTAGATTTGTGTCTCTGACAGTTCGTTTGGTTGCAGGGGACATTTTCAGTTTTTATGGCCAAAATGTGCTTTTCAGAGGCTGAAAAGCATGTTTTGGCCGAGTATGATGATTTTCATTAAAACTTAATTTCTATCACTTCGAATGATGCCAAATGAATAACTTACTTGAATTGGACCATTTTACACTATGTCCATTGTAGATTTGTGTCTCTGACAGTTCGTTTGGTTGCAGGGGACATATTCAGTTTTTATGGCCAAAATGTGCTCTTCAGGGGCTGAAAACCATGATTTTGGCCGAGTATGATAATTTTCATTAAAACTTGATTTCTATCCATTCGAATGATGCCAAATGAATAACTTACTTGAATTGGACCATTTTACACTATGTCCATTGTAGATTTGTGTCTCTGACAGTTCGTTTGGTTGCAGGGGACATATTCAGTTTTTATGGCCAAAATGTGCTTTTCAGGGGCTGAAAAGCATGTTTTGGCCGAGTATGATAATTTTCATTAAAACTTGATTTCTATCCATTCGAATGATGCCAAATGAATAACTTACTTGAATTGGACCATTTTACACTATGTCCATTGTAGATTTGTGTCTCTGACAGTTCGTTTGGTTGCAGGTATTCAGTTTTTATGGCCAAAATGTGCTTTTCAGAGGCTGAAAAGCATGTTTTGGCCGAGTATGATAATTTTCATTAAAACTTGATTTCTATCACTTCGAATGATGCCAAATGAATAACTTACTTGAATTGGACCATTTTACACTATGTCCATTGTAGATTTGTGTCTCCGACAGTTCGTTTTGTTGCAGGGGACATTTTCAGTTTTTATGGCCAAAATGTGCTTTTCAGAGGCTGAAAAGCATGTTTTGGCCGAGTATGATAATTTTCATTAAAACTTGATTTCTATCACTTCGATTGATGCCAAATGAATAACTTACTTGAATTGGACCATTTTACACTATGTCCATTGTAGATTTCTGTCTCGGACAGTTCGTTTGGTTGCAGGGGACATTTTCAGTTTTTATGGCCAAAATGTGCTTTTCAGAGGCTGAAAAGCATGTTTTGGCCGAGTATGATGATTTTCATTAAAACTTAATTTCTATCACTTCGAATGATGCCAAATGAATAACTTACTTGAATTGGACCATTTTACACTATGTCCATTGTAGATTTGTGTCTCTGACAGTTCGTTTGGTTGCAGGGGACATATTCAGTTTTTATGGCCAAAATGTGCTTTTCAGGGGCTGAAAACCATGTTTTGGCCGAGTATGATAATTTTCATTAAAACTTGATTTCTATCCATTCGAATGATGCCAAATGAATAACTTACTTGAATTGGACCATTTTACACTATGTCCATTGTAGATTTGTGTCTCTGACAGTTCGTTTGGTTGCAGGGGACATATTCAGTTTTTATGGCCAAAATGTGCTTTTCAGGGGCTGAAAAGCATGTTTTGGCCGAGTATGATAATTTTCATTAAAACTTGATTTCTATCCATTCGAATGATGCCAAATGAATAACTTACTTGAATTGGACCATTTTACACTATTTCCATTGTAGATTTGTGTCTCTGACAGTTCGTTTGGTTGCAGGGGACATATTCAGTTTTTATGGCCAAAATGTGCTTTTCAGGGGCTGAAAGGCATGTTTTGGCCGAGTATGATAATTTTCATTAAAACTTGATTTCTATCACTTCGAATGATGCCAAATGAATAACTTACTTGAATTGGACCATTTTACACTATGTCCATTGTACATTTCTGTCTCCGACAGTTCGTTTGGTTGCAGGGGACATTTTCAGTTTTTATGGCCAAAATGTGCTTTTCAGAGGCTGAAAAGCATGTTTTGGCCGAGTATGATAATTTTCATTAAAACTTGATTTCTATCACTTCGAATGATGCCAAATGAATAACTTACTTGAATTGGACCATTTTACACTATGTCCATTGTAGATTTGTGTCTCCGACAGTTCGTTTGGTTGCAGGGGACATTTTCAGTTTTTATGGCCAAAATGTGCTTTTCAGAGGCTGAAAAGCATGTTTTGGCCGAGTATGATAATTTTCATTAAAACTTGATTTCTATCACTTCGAATGATGCCAAATGAATAACTTACTTGAATTGGACCATTTTACACTATGTCCATTGTAGATTTGTGTCTCTGACAGTTCGTTTGGTTGCAGGTATTCAGTTTTTATGGCCAAAATGTGCTTTTCAGAGGCTGAAAAGCATGTTTTGGCCGAGTATGATAATTTTCATTAAAACTTGATTTCTATCACTTTGAATGATGCCAAATGAATAACTTACTTGAATTGGACCATTTTACACTATGTCCATTGTAGATTTGTGTCTCCGACAGTTCGTTTTGTTGCAGGGGACATTTTCAGTTTTTATGGCCAAAATGTGCTTTTCAGAGGCTGAAAAGCATGTTTTGGCCGAGTATGATAATTTTCATTAAAACTTGATTTCTATCACTTCGAATGATGCCAAATGAATAACTTACTTGAATTGGACCATTTTACACTATGTCCATTGTAGATTTGTGTCTCCGACAGTTCGTTTTGTTGCAGGGGACATTTTCAGTTTTTATGGCCAAAATGTGCTTTTCAGAGGCTGAAAAGCATGTTTTGGCCGAGTATGATAATTTTCATTAAAACTTGATTTCTATCACTTCGAATGATGCCAAATGAATAACTTACTTGAATTGGACCATTTTACACTATGTCCATTGTAGATTTGTGTCTCCGACAGTTCGTTTGGTTGCAGGGGACATTTTCAGTTTTTATGGCCAAAATGTGCTTTTCAGAGGCTGAAAAGCATGTTTTGGCCGAGAATGATGATTTTCATTAAAACTTAATTTCTATCACTTCGAATGATGCCAAATGAATAACTTACTTGAATTGGACCATTTTACACTATGTCCATTGTAGATTTGTGTCTCTGACAGTTCGTTTGGTTGCAGGGGACATATTCAGTTTTTATGGCCAAAATGTGCTTTTCAGGGGCTGAAAACCATGTTTTGGCCGAGTATGATAATTTTCATTAAAACTTGATTTCTATCCATTCGAATGATGCCAAATGAATAACTTACTTGAATTGGACCATTTTACACTATGTCCATTGTAGATTTGTGTCTCTGACAGTTCGTTTGGTTGCAGGGGACATATTCAGTTTTTATGGCCAAAATGTGCTTTTCAGGGGCTGAAAAGCATGTTTTGGCCGAGTATGATAATTTTCATTAAAACTTGATTTCTATCCATTCGAATGATGCCAAATGAATAACTTACTTGAATTGGACCATTTTACACTATGTCCATTGTAGATTTGTGTCTCTGACAGTTCGTTTGGTTGCAGGGGACATATTCAGTTTTTATGGCCAAAATGTGCTTTTCAGGGGCTGAAAAGCATGTTTTGGCCGAGTATGATAATTTTCATTAAAACTTGATTTCTATCACTTCGAATGATGCCAAATGAATAACTTACTTGAATTGGACCATTTTACACTATGTCCATTGTAGATTTCTGTCTCCGACAGTTCGTTTGGTTGCAGGGGACATTTTCAGTTTTTATGGCCAAAATGTGCTTTTCAGAGGCTGAAAAGCATGTTTTGGCCGAGTATGATAATTTTCATTAAAACTTGATTTCTATCACTTCGAATGATGCCAAATGAATAACTTACTTGAATTGGACCATTTTACACTATGTCCATTGTAGATTTGTGTGTCTGACAGTTCGTTTGGTTGCAGGGGACATATTCAGTTTTTATGGCCAAAATGTGCTTTTCAGGGGCTGAAAACCATGTTTTGGCCGAGTATGATAATTTTCATTAAAACTTGATTTCTATCACTTCGAATGATGCCAAATGAATAACTTACTTGAATTGGACCATTTTACACTATGTCCATTGTAGATTTGTGTCTCTGACAGTTCGTTTGGTTGCAGGGGACATTTTCAGTTTTTATGGCCAAAATGTGCTTTTCAGAGGATGAAAAGCATGTTTTGGCCGAGTATGATGATTTTCATTAAAACTTAATTTCTATCACTTCGAATGATGCCAAATGAATAACTTACTTGAATTGGACCATTTTACACTATGTCCATTGTAGATTTGTGTCTCTGACAGTTCGTTTGGTTGCAGGGGACATTTTCAGTTTTTATGGCCAAAATGTGCTTTTCAGAGGATGAAAAGCATGTTTTGGCCGAGTATGATGATTTTCATTAAAACTTAATTTCTATCACTTCGAATGATGCCAAATGAATAACTTACTTGAATTGGACCATTTTACACTATGTCCATTGTAGATTTGTGTCTCTGACAGTTCGTTTGGTTGCAGGGGACATTTTCAGTTTTTATGGCCAAAATGTGCTTTTCAGAGGCTGAAAAGCATGTTTTGGCCGAGTATGATGATTTTCATTAAAACTTAATTTCTATCACTTCGAATGATGCCAAATGAATAACTTACTTGAATTGGACCATTTTACACTATGTCCATTGTAGATTTGTGTCTCTGACAGTTCGTTTGGTTGCAGGGGACATATTCAGTTTTTATGGCCAAAATGTGCTCTTCAGGGGCTGAAAACCATGATTTTGGCCGAGTATGATAATTTTCATTAAAACTTGATTTCTATCCATTCGAATGATGCCAAATGAATAACTTACTTGAATTGGACCATTTTACACTATGTCCATTGTAGATTTGTGTCTCTGACAGTTCGTTTGGTTGCAGGGGACATATTCAGTTTTTATGGCCAAAATGTGCTTTTCAGGGGCTGAAAAGCATGTTTTGGCCGAGTATGATAATTTTCATTAAAACTTGATTTCTATCCATTCGAATGATGCCAAATGAATAACTTACTTGAATTGGACCATTTTACACTATGTCCATTGTAGATTTGTGTCTCTGACAGTTCGTTTGGTTGCAGGTATTCAGTTTTTATGGCCAAAATGTGCTTTTCAGAGGCTGAAAAGCATGTTTTGGCCGAGTATGATAATTTTCATTAAAACTTGATTTCTATCACTTCGAATGATGCCAAATGAATAACTTACTTGAATTGGACCATTTTACACTATGTCCATTGTAGATTTGTGTCTCCGACAGTTCGTTTTGTTGCAGGGGACATTTTCAGTTTTTATGGCCAAAATGTGCTTTTCAGAGGCTGAAAAGCATGTTTTGGCCGAGTATGATAATTTTCATTAAAACTTGATTTCTATCACTTCGATTGATGCCAAATGAATAACTTACTTGAATTGGACCATTTTACACTATGTCCATTGTAGATTTCTGTCTCGGACAGTTCGTTTGGTTGCAGGGGACATTTTCAGTTTTTATGGCCAAAATGTGCTTTTCAGAGGCTGAAAAGCATGTTTTGGCCGAGTATGATGATTTTCATTAAAACTTAATTTCTATCACTTCGAATGATGCCAAATGAATAACTTACTTGAATTGGACCATTTTACACTATGTCCATTGTAGATTTGTGTCTCTGACAGTTCGTTTGGTTGCAGGGGACATATTCAGTTTTTATGGCCAAAATGTGCTTTTCAGGGGCTGAAAACCATGTTTTGGCCGAGTATGATAATTTTCATTAAAACTTGATTTCTATCCATTCGAATGATGCCAAATGAATAACTTACTTGAATTGGACCATTTTACACTATGTCCATTGTAGATTTGTGTCTCTGACAGTTCGTTTGGTTGCAGGGGACATATTCAGTTTTTATGGCCAAAATGTGCTTTTCAGGGGCTGAAAAGCATGTTTTGGCCGAGTATGATAATTTTCATTAAAACTTGATTTCTATCCATTCGAATGATGCCAAATGAATAACTTACTTGAATTGGACCATTTTACACTATTTCCATTGTAGATTTGTGTCTCTGACAGTTCGTTTGGTTGCAGGGGACATATTCAGTTTTTATGGCCAAAATGTGCTTTTCAGGGGCTGAAAGGCATGTTTTGGCCGAGTATGATAATTTTCATTAAAACTTGATTTCTATCACTTCGAATGATGCCAAATGAATAACTTACTTGAATTGGACCATTTTACACTATGTCCATTGTACATTTCTGTCTCCGACAGTTCGTTTGGTTGCAGGGGACATTTTCAGTTTTTATGGCCAAAATGTGCTTTTCAGAGGCTGAAAAGCATGTTTTGGCCGAGTATGATAATTTTCATTAAAACTTGATTTCTATCACTTCGAATGATGCCAAATGAATAACTTACTTGAATTGGACCATTTTACACTATGTCCATTGTAGATTTGTGTCTCCGACAGTTCGTTTGGTTGCAGGGGACATTTTCAGTTTTTATGGCCAAAATGTGCTTTTCAGAGGCTGAAAAGCATGTTTTGGCCGAGTATGATAATTTTCATTAAAACTTGATTTCTATCACTTCGAATGATGCCAAATGAATAACTTACTTGAATTGGACCATTTTACACTATGTCCATTGTAGATTTGTGTCTCTGACAGTTCGTTTGGTTGCAGGTATTCAGTTTTTATGGCCAAAATGTGCTTTTCAGAGGCTGAAAAGCATGTTTTGGCCGAGTATGATAATTTTCATTAAAACTTGATTTCTATCACTTTGAATGATGCCAAATGAATAACTTACTTGAATTGGACCATTTTACACTATGTCCATTGTAGATTTGTGTCTCCGACAGTTCGTTTTGTTGCAGGGGACATTTTCAGTTTTTATGGCCAAAATGTGCTTTTCAGAGGCTGAAAAGCATGTTTTGGCCGAGTATGATAATTTTCATTAAAACTTGATTTCTATCACTTCGAATGATGCCAAATGAATAACTTACTTGAATTGGACCATTTTACACTATGTCCATTGTAGATTTGTGTCTCCGACAGTTCGTTTTGTTGCAGGGGACATTTTCAGTTTTTATGGCCAAAATGTGCTTTTCAGAGGCTGAAAAGCATGTTTTGGCCGAGTATGATAATTTTCATTAAAACTTGATTTCTATCACTTCGAATGATGCCAAATGAATAACTTACTTGAATTGGACCATTTTACACTATGTCCATTGTAGATTTGTGTCTCCGACAGTTCGTTTGGTTGCAGGGGACATTTTCAGTTTTTATGGCCAAAATGTGCTTTTCAGAGGCTGAAAAGCATGTTTTGGCCGAGAATGATGATTTTCATTAAAACTTAATTTCTATCACTTCGAATGATGCCAAATGAATAACTTACTTGAATTGGACCATTTTACACTATGTCCATTGTAGATTTGTGTCTCTGACAGTTCGTTTGGTTGCAGGGGACATATTCAGTTTTTATGGCCAAAATGTGCTTTTCAGGGGCTGAAAACCATGTTTTGGCCGAGTATGATAATTTTCATTAAAACTTGATTTCTATCCATTCGAATGATGCCAAATGAATAACTTACTTGAATTGGACCATTTTACACTATGTCCATTGTAGATTTGTGTCTCTGACAGTTCGTTTGGTTGCAGGGGACATATTCAGTTTTTATGGCCAAAATGTGCTTTTCAGGGGCTGAAAAGCATGTTTTGGCCGAGTATGATAATTTTCATTAAAACTTGATTTCTATCCATTCGAATGATGCCAAATGAATAACTTACTTGAATTGGACCATTTTACACTATGTCCATTGTAGATTTGTGTCTCTGACAGTTCGTTTGGTTGCAGGGGACATATTCAGTTTTTATGGCCAAAATGTGCTTTTCAGGGGCTGAAAAGCATGTTTTGGCCGAGTATGATAATTTTCATTAAAACTTGATTTCTATCACTTCGAATGATGCCAAATGAATAACTTACTTGAATTGGACCATTTTACACTATGTCCATTGTAGATTTCTGTCTCCGACAGTTCGTTTGGTTGCAGGGGACATTTTCAGTTTTTATGGCCAAAATGTGCTTTTCAGAGGCTGAAAAGCATGTTTTGGCCGAGTATGATAATTTTCATTAAAACTTGATTTCTATCACTTCGAATGATGCCAAATGAATAACTTACTTGAATTGGACCATTTTACACTATGTCCATTGTAGATTTGTGTGTCTGACAGTTCGTTTGGTTGCAGGGGACATATTCAGTTTTTATGGCCAAAATGTGCTTTTCAGGGGCTGAAAACCATGTTTTGGCCGAGTATGATAATTTTCATTAAAACTTGATTTCTATCCATTCGAATGATGCCAAATGAATAACTTACTTGAATTGGACCATTTTACACTATGTCCATTGTAGATTTGTGTCTCTGACAGTTCGTTTGGTTGCAGGGGACATATTCAGTTTTTAAGGCCAAAATGTGCTTTTCAGGGACTGAAAAGCACGTTTTGGCCGAGTATGATAATTTTCATTAAAACTTGATTTCTATCCATTCGAATGATGCCAAATGAATAACTTACTTGAATTGGACCATTTTACACTATGTCCATTGTAGATTTGTGTCTCTGACAGTTCGTTTGGTTGCAGGGGACATATTCAGTTTTTATGGCCAAAATGTGCTTTTCAGGGGCTGAAAAGCATGTTTTGGCCGAGTATGATAATTTTCATTAAAACTTGATTTCTATCACTTCGAATGATGCCAAATGAATAACTTACTTGAATTGGACCATTTTACACTATGTCCATTGTAGATTTGTGTCTCTGACAGTTCGTTTGGTTGCAGGGGACATATTCAGTTTTTATGGCCAAAATGTGCTTTTCAGGGGCTGAAAAGCATGTTTTGGCCGAGTATGATAATTTTCATTAAAACTTGATTTCTATCACTTCGAATGATGCCAAATGAATAACTTACTTGAATTGGACCATTTTACACTATGTCCATTGTAGATTTCTGTCTCCGACAGTTCGTTTGGTTGCAGGGGACATTTTCAGTTTTTATGGCCAAAATGTGCTTTTCAGAGGCTGAAAAGCATGTTTTGGCCGAGTATGATAATTTTCATTAAAACTTGATTTCTATCACTTCGAATGATGCCAAATGAATAACTTACTTGAATTGGACCATTTTACACTATGTCCATTGTAGATTTGTGTGTCTGACAGTTCGTTTGGTTGCAGGGGACATATTCAGTTTTTATGGCCAAAATGTGCTTTTCAGGGGCTGAAAACCATGTTTTGGCCGAGTATGATAATTTTCATTAAAACTTGATTTCTATCCATTCGAATGATGCCAAATGAATAACTTACTTGAATTGGACCATTTTACACTATGTCCATTGTAGATTTGTGTCTCTGACAGTTCGTTTGGTTGCAGGGGACATATTCAGTTTTTATGGCCAAAATGTGCTTTTCAGGGACTGAAAAGCACGTTTTGGCAGAGTATGATAATTTTCATTAAAACTTGATTTCTATCCATTCGAATGATGCCAAATGAATAACTTACTTGAATTGGACCATTTTACACTATGTCCATTGTAGATTTGTGTCTCTGACAGTTCGTTTGGTTGCAGGGGACATATTCCTTTTTTTATGGCCAAAATGTGCTTTTCAGGGGCTGAAAAGCATGTTTTGGCCGAGTATGATAATTTTCATTAAAACTTGATTTCTATCACTTCGAATGATGCCAAATGAATAACTTACTTGAATTGGACCATTTTACACTATGTCCATTGTAGATTTGTGTATCCGACAGTTCGTATGGTTGCAGGGGACATTTTCAGTTTTTATTGCCAAAATGTGCTTTTCAGAGGCTGAAAAGCACGTTTTGGCCGAGTATGATAATTTTCATTAAAACTTGATTTCTATCCATTCGAATGATGCCAAATGAATAACTTACTTGATTTGGACCATTTTACACTATGTCCATTGTAGATTTGTGTCTCTGACAGTTCGTTTGGTTGCAGGGGACATATTCAGTTTTTATGGCCAAAATGTGCTTTTCAGGGGCTGAAAAGCATGTTTTGGCCGAGTATGATAATTTTCATTAAAACTTGATTTCTATCACTTCGAATGATGCCAAATGAATAACTTACTTGAATTGGACCATTTTACACTATGTCCATTGTAGATTTCTGTCTCGGACAGTTCGTTTGGTTGCAGGGGACATTTTCAGTTTTTATGGCCAAAATGTGCTTTTCAGAGGCTGAAAAGCATGTTTTGGCCGAGTATGATGATTTTCATTAAAACTTGATTTCTATCCATTCGAATGATGCCAAATGAATAACTTACTTGAATTGGACCATTTTACACTATGTCCATTGTAGATTTGTGTCTCTGACAGTTCGTTTGGTTGCAGGGGACATATTCAGTTTTTATGGCCAAAATGTGCTTTTCAGGGGCTGAAAACCATGTTTTGGCCGAGTATGATAATTTTCATTAAAACTTGATTTCTATCCATTCGAATGATGCCAAATGAATAACTTACTTGAATTGGACCATTTTACACTATGTCCATTGTAGATTTGTGTCTCTGACAGTTCGTTTGGTTGCAGGGGACATATTCAGTTTTTATGGACAAAATGTGCTTTTCAGGGGCTGAAAAGCATGTTTTGGCCGAGTATGATAATTTTCATTAAAACTTGATTTCTATCCATTCGAATGATGCCAAATGAATAACTTACTTGAATTGGACCATTTTACACTATTTCCATTGTAGATTTGTGTCTCTGACAGTTCGTTTGGTTGCAGGGGACATATTCAGTTTTTATGGCCAAAATGTGCTTTTCAGGGGCTGAAAGGCATGTTTTGGCCGAGTATGATAATTTTCATTAAAACTTGATTTCTATCACTTCGAATGATGCCAAATGAATAACTTACTTGAATTGGACCATTTTACACTATGTCCATTGTAGATTTCTGTCTCCGACAGTTCGTTTGGTTGCAGGGGACATTTTCAGTTTTTATGGCCAAAATGTGCTTTTCAGAGGCTGAAAAGCATGTTTTGGCCGAGTATGATAATTTTCATTAAAACTTGATTTCTATCACTTCGAATGATGCCAAATGAATAACTTACTTGAATTGGACCATTTTACACTATGTCCATTGTAGATTTGTGTCTCCGACAGTTCGTTTGGTTGCAGGGGACATTTTCAGTTTTTATGGCCAAAATGTGCTTTTCAGAGGCTGAAAAGCATGTTTTGGTCGAGTATGATAATTTTCATTAAAACTTGATTTCTATCACTTCGAATGATGCCAAATGAATAACTTACTTGAATTGGACCATTTTACACTATGTCCATTGTAGATTTGTGTCTCTGACAGTTCGTTTGGTTGCAGGGGACATATTCAGTTTTTATGGCCAAAATGTGCTTTTCAGAGCCTGAAAAGCATGTTTTGGCCGAGTATGATAATTTTCATTAAAACTTGATTTCTATCACTGTGAATAATGCCAAATGAATAACTTACTCGAATTGGACCATTTTACACTATGTCCATTGTAGATTTGTGTCTCTGACAGTTCGTTTGGTTGCAGGGGACATATTCAGTTTTTATGGCCAAAATGTGCTTTTCAGGGGCTGAAAAGCATGTTTTGGCCGAGTATGATAATTTTCATTAAAACTTGATTTCTATCACTTCGAATGATGCCAAATGAATAACTTACTTGAATTGGACCATTTTACACTATGTCCATTGTAGATTTGTGTCTCCGACAGTTCGTTTGGTTGCAGGGGACATTTTCAGTTTTTATGGCCAAAATGTGCTTTTTAGAGGCTGAAAAGCATGTTTTGGCCGAGTATGATGATTTTCATTAAAACTTAATTTCTATCACTTCGAATGATGCCAAATGAATAACTTACTTGAATTGGACCATTTTACACTATGTCCATTGTAGATTTGTGTCTCTGACAGTTCGTTTGGTTGCAGGGGACATTTTCAGTTTTTATGGCCAAAATGTGCTTTTCAGAGGCTGAAAAGCATGTTTTGGCCGAGTATGATGATTTTCATTAAAACTTAATTTCTATCACTTCGAATGATGCCAAATGAATAACTTACTTGAATTGGACCATTTTACACTATGTCCATTGTAGATTTGTGTCTCTGACAGTTCGTTTGGTTGCAGGGGACATATTCAGTTTTTATGGCCAAAATGTGCTCTTCACTGAAAACCATGATTTTGGCCGAGTATGATAATTTTCATTAAAACTTGATTTCTATCCATTCGAATGATGCCAAATGAATAACTTACTTGAATTGGACCATTTTACACTATGTCCATTGTAGATTTGTGTCTCTGACAGTTCGTTTGGTTGCAGGGGACATATTCAGTTTTTATGGCCAAAATGTGCTTTTCAGGGGCTGAAAAGCATGTTTTGGCCGAGTATGATAATTTTCATTAAAACTTGATTTCTATCCATTCGAATGATGCCAAATGAATAACTTACTTGAATTGGACCATTTTACACTATGTCCATTGTAGATTTGTGTCTCTGACAGTTCGTTTGGTTGCAGGTATTCAGTTTTTATGGCCAAAATGTGCTTTTCAGAGGCTGAAAAGCATGTTTTGGCCGAGTATGATAATTTTCATTAAAACTTGATTTCTATCACTTCGAATGATGCCAAATGAATAACTTACTTGAATTGGACCATTTTACACTATGTCCATTGTAGATTTGTGTCTCCGACAGTTCGTTTTGTTGCAGGGGACATTTTCAGTTTTTATGGCCAAAATGTGCTTTTCAGAGGCTGAAAAGCATGTTTTGGCCGAGAATGATAATTTTCATTAAAACTTGATTTCTATCACTTCGAATGATGCCAAATGAATAACTTACTTGAATTGGACCATTTTACACTATGTCCATTGTAGATTTGTGTCTCCGACAGTTCGTTTTGTTGCAGGGGACATTTTCAGTTTTTATGGCCAAAATGTGCTTTTCAGAGGCTGAAAAGCATGTTTTGGCCGAGTATGATAATTTTCATTAAAACTTGATTTCTATCACTTCGAATGATGCCAAATGAATAACTTACTTGAATTGGACCATTTTACACTATGTCCATTGTAGATTTGTGTCTCCGACAGTTCGTTTTGTTGCAGGGGACATTTTCAGTTTTTATGGCCAAAATGTGCTTTTCAGAGGCTGAAAAGCATGTTTTGGCCGAGTATGATAATTTTCATTAAAACTTGATTTCTATCACTTCGAATGATGCTTAATGAATAACTTACTTGAATTGGACCATTTTACACTATGTCCATTGTAGATTTGTGTCTCCGACAGTTCGTTTGGTTGCAGGGGACATTTTCAGTTTTTATGGCCAAAATGTGCTTTTCAGAGGCTGAAAAGCATGTTTTGGCCGAGTATGATGATTTTCATTAAAACTTAATTTCTATCACTTCGAATGATGCCAAATGAATAACTTACTTGAATTGGACCATTTTACACTATGTCCATTGTAGATTTGTGTCTCTGACAGTTCGTTTGGTTGCAGGGGACATATTCAGTTTTTATGGCCAAAATGTGCTTTTCAGGGGCTGAAAACCATGTTTTGGCCGAGTATGATAATTTTCATTAAAACTTGATTTCTATCCATTCGAATGATGCCAAATGAATAACTTACTTGAATTGGACCATTTTACACTATGTCCATTGTAGATTTGTGTCTCTGACAGTTCGTTTGGTTGCAGGGGACATATTCAGTTTTTATGGCCAAAATGTGCTTTTCAGGGGCTGAAAAGCATGTTTTGGCCGAGTATGATAATTTTCATTAAAACTTGATTTCTATCCATTCGAATGATGCCAAATGAATAACTTACTTGAATTGGACCATTTTACACTATGTCCATTGTAGATTTGTGTCTCTGACAGTTCGTTTGGTTGCAGGGGACATATTCAGTTTTTATGGCCAAAATGTGCTTTTCAGGGGCTGAAAAGCATGTTTTGGCCGAGTATGATAATTTTCATTAAAACTTGATTTCTATCACTTCGAATGATGCCAAATGAATAACTTACTTGAATTGGACCATTTTACACTATGTCCATTGTAGATTTCTGTCTCCGACAGTTCGTTTGGTTGCAGGGGACATTTTCAGTTTTTATGGCCAAAATGTGCTTTTCAGAGGCTGAAAAGCATGTTTTGGCCGAGTATGATAATTTTCATTAAAACTTGATTTCTATCACTTCGAATGATGCCAAATGAATAACTTACTTGAATTGGACCATTTTACACTATGTCCATTGTAGATTTGTGTGTCTGACAGTTCGTTTGGTTGCAGGGGACATATTCAGTTTTTATGGCCAAAATGTGCTTTTCAGGGGCTGAAAACCATGTTTTGGCCGAGTATGATAATTTTCATTAAAACTTGATTTCTATCCATTCGAATGATGCCAAATGAATAACTTACTTGAATTGGACCATTTTACACTATGTCCATTGTAGATTTGTGTCTCTGACAGTTCGTTTGGTTGCAGGGGACATATTCAGTTTTTATGGCCAAAATGTGCTTTTCAGGGACTGAAAAGCACGTTTTGGCAGAGTATGATAATTTTCATTAAAACTTGATTTCTATCCATTCGAATGATGCCAAATGAATAACTTACTTGAATTGGACCATTTTACACTATGTCCATTGTAGATTTGTGTCTCTGACAGTTCGTTTGGTTGCAGGGGACATATTCCTTTTTTTATGGCCAAAATGTGCTTTTCAGGGGCTGAAAAGCATGTTTTGGCCGAGTATGATAATTTTCATTAAAACTTGATTTCTATCACTTCGAATGATGCCAAATGAATAACTTACTTGAATTGGACCATTTTACACTATGTCCATTGTAGATTTGTGTATCCGACAGTTCGTATGGTTGCAGGGGACATTTTCAGTTTTTATTGCCAAAATGTGCTTTTCAGAGGCTGAAAAGCACGTTTTGGCCGAGTATGATAATTTTCATTAAAACTTGATTTCTATCCATTCGAATGATGCCAAATGAATAACTTACTTGATTTGGACCATTTTACACTATGTCCATTGTAGATTTGTGTCTCTGACAGTTCGTTTGGTTGCAGGGGACATATTCAGTTTTTATGGCCAAAATGTGCTTTTCAGGGGCTGAAAAGCATGTTTTGGCCGAGTATGATAATTTTCATTAAAACTTGATTTCTATCACTTCGAATGATGCCAAATGAATAACTTACTTGAATTGGACCATTTTACACTATGTCCATTGTAGATTTCTGTCTCGGACAGTTCGTTTGGTTGCAGGGGACATTTTCAGTTTTTATGGCCAAAATGTGCTTTTCAGAGGCTGAAAAGCATGTTTTGGCCGAGTATGATGATTTTCATTAAAACTTAATTTCTATCACTTCGAATGATGCCAAATGAATAACTTACTTGAATTGGACCATTTTACACTATGTCCATTGTAGATTTCTGTCTCCGACAGTTCGTTTGGTTGCAGGGGACATTTTCAGTTTTTATGGCCAAAATGTGCTTTTCAGAGGCTGAAAAGCATGTTTTGGCCGAGTATGATAATTTTCATTAAAACTTGATTTCTATCACTTCGAATGATGCCAAATGAATAACTTACTTGAATTGGACCATTTTACACTATGTCCATTGTAGATTTGTGTGTCTGACAGTTCGTTTGGTTGCAGGGGACATATTCAGTTTTTATGGCCAAAATGTGCTTTTCAGGGGCTGAAAACCATGTTTTGGCCGAGTATGATAATTTTCATTAAAACTTGATTTCTATCCATTCGAATGATGCCAAATGAATAACTTACTTGAATTGGACCATTTTACACTATGTCCATTGTAGATTTGTGTCTCTGACAGTTCGTTTGGTTGCAGGGGACATATTCAGTTTTTATGGCCAAAATGTGCTTTTCAGGGACTGAAAAGCACGTTTTGGCAGAGTATGATAATTTTCATTAAAACTTGATTTCTATCCATTCGAATGATGCCAAATGAATAACTTACTTGAATTGGACCATTTTACACTATGTCCATTGTAGATTTGTGTCTCTGACAGTTCGTTTGGTTGCAGGGGACATATTCCTTTTTTTATGGCCAAAATGTGCTTTTCAGGGGCTGAAAAGCATGTTTTGGCCGAGTATGATAATTTTCATTAAAACTTGATTTCTATCACTTCGAATGATGCCAAATGAATAACTTACTTGAATTGGACCATTTTACACTATGTCCATTGTAGATTTGTGTATCCGACAGTTCGTATGGTTGCAGGGGACATTTTCAGTTTTTATTGCCAAAATGTGCTTTTCAGAGGCTGAAAAGCACGTTTTGGCCGAGTATGATAATTTTCATTAAAACTTGATTTCTATCCATTCGAATGATGCCAAATGAATAACTTACTTGATTTGGACCATTTTACACTATGTCCATTGTAGATTTGTGTCTCTGACAGTTCGTTTGGTTGCAGGGGACATATTCAGTTTTTATGGCCAAAATGTGCTTTTCAGGGGCTGAAAAGCATGTTTTGGCCGAGTATGATAATTTTCATTAAAACTTGATTTCTATCACTTCGAATGATGCCAAATGAATAACTTACTTGAATTGGACCATTTTACACTATGTCCATTGTAGATTTCTGTCTCGGACAGTTCGTTTGGTTGCAGGGGACATTTTCAGTTTTTATGGCCAAAATGTGCTTTTCAGAGGCTGAAAAGCATGTTTTGGCCGAGTATGATGATTTTCATTAAAACTTAATTTCTATCACTTCGAATGATGCCAAATGAATAACTTACTTGAATTGGACCATTTTACACTATGTCCATTGTAGATTTGTGTCTCTGACAGTTCGTTTGGTTGCAGGGGACATATTCAGTTTTTATGGCCAAAATGTGCTTTTCAGGGGCTGAAAACCATGTTTTGGCCGAGTATGATAATTTTCATTAAAACTTGATTTCTATCCATTCGAATGATGCCAAATGAATAACTTACTTGAATTGGACCATTTTACACTATTTCCATTGTAGATTTGTGTCTCTGACAGTTCGTTTGGTTGCAGGGGACATTTTCAGTTTTTATGGCCAAAATGTGCTTTTCAGAGGCTGAAAAGCATGTTTTGGCCGAGTATGATGATTTTCATTAAAACTTAATTTCTATCCATTCGAATGATGCCAAATGAATAACTTACTTGAATTGGACCATTTTACACTATGTCCATTGTAGATTTGTGTCTCTGACAGTTCGTTTGGTTGCAGGGGACATATTCAGTTTTTATGGCCAAAATGTGCTTTTCAGGGGCTGAAAAGCATGTTTTGGCCGAGTATGATAATTTTCATTAAAACTTGATTTCTATCCATTCGAATGATGCCAAATGAATAACTTACTTGAATTGGACCATTTTACACTATTTCCATTGTAGATTTGTGTCTCTGACAGTTCGTTTGGTTGCAGGGGACATATTCAGTTTTTATGGCCAAAATGTGCTTTTCAGGGGCTGAAAGGCATGTTTTGGCCGAGTATGATAATTTTCATTAAAACTTGATTTCTATCACTTCGAATGATGCCAAATGAATAACTTACTTGAATTGGACCATTTTACACTATGTCCATTGTAGATTTCTGTCTCCGACAGTTCGTTTGGTTGCAGGGGACATTTTCAGTTTTTATGGCCAAAATGTGCTTTTCAGAGGCTGAAAAGCATGTTTTGGCCGAGTATGATAATTTTCATTAAAACTTGATTTCTATCACTTCGAATGATGCCAAATGAATAACTTACTTGAATTGGACCATTTTACACTATGTCCATTGTAGATTTGTGTCTCCGACAGTTCGTTTGGTTGCAGGGGACATTTTCAGTTTTTATGGCCAAAATGTGCTTTTCAGAGGCTGAAAAGCATGTTTTGGTCGAGTATGATAATTTTCATTAAAACTTGATTTCTATCACTTCGAATGATGCCAAATGAATAACTTACTTGAATTGGACCATTTTACACTATGTCCATTGTAGATTTGTGTCTCTGACAGTTCGTTTGGTTGCAGGGGACATATTCAGTTTTTATGGCCAAAATGTGCTTTTCAGAGCCTGAAAAGCATGTTTTGGCCGAGTATGATAATTTTCATTAAAACTTGATTTCTATCACTGTGAATAATGCCAAATGAATAACTTACTCGAATTGGACCATTTTACACTATGTCCATTGTAGATTTGTGTCTCTGACAGTTCGTTTGGTTGCAGGGGACATATTCAGTTTTTATGGCCAAAATGTGCTTTTCAGGGGCTGAAAAGCATGTTTTGGCCGAGTATGATAATTTTCATTAAAACTTGATTTCTATCACTTCGAATGATGCCAAATGAATAACTTACTTGAATTGGACCATTTTACACTATGTCCATTGTAGATTTGTGTCTCCGACAGTTCGTTTGGTTGCAGGGGACATTTTCAGTTTTTATGGCCAAAATGTGCTTTTTAGAGGCTGAAAAGCATGTTTTGGCCGAGTATGATGATTTTCATTAAAACTTAATTTCTATCACTTCGAATGATGCCAAATGAATAACTTACTTGAATTGGACCATTTTACACTATGTCCATTGTAGATTTGTGTCTCTGACAGTTCGTTTGGTTGCAGGGGACATTTTCAGTTTTTATGGCCAAAATGTGCTTTTCAGAGGCTGAAAAGCATGTTTTGGCCGAGTATGATGATTTTCATTAAAACTTAATTTCTATCACTTCGAATGATGCCAAATGAATAACTTACTTGAATTGGACCATTTTACACTATGTCCATTGTAGATTTGTGTCTCTGACAGTTCGTTTGGTTGCAGGGGACATTTTCAGTTTTTATGGCCAAAATGTGCTTTTCAGAGGCTGAAAAGCATGTTTTGGCCGAGTATGATGATTTTCATTAAAACTTAATTTCTATCACTTCGAATGATGCCAAATGAATAACTTACTTGAATTGGACCATTTTACACTATGTCCATTGTAGATTTGTGTCTCTGACAGTTCGTTTGGTTGCAGGGGACATATTCAGTTTTTATGGCCAAAATGTGCTTTTCAGGGGCTGAAAACCATGATTTTGGCCGAGTATGATAATTTTCATTAAAACTTGATTTCTATCCATTCGAATGATGCCAAATGAATAACTTACTTGAATTGGACCATTTTACACTATGTCCATTGTAGATTTGTGTCTCTGACAGTTCGTTTGGTTGCAGGGGACATATTCAGTTTTTATGGCCAAAATGTGCTTTTCAGGGGCTGAAAAGCATGTTTTGGCCGAGTATGATAATTTTCATTAAAACTTGATTTCTATCCATTCGAATGATGCCAAATGAATAACTTACTTGAATTGGACCATTTTACACTATGTCCATTGTAGATTTGTGTCTCTGACAGTTCGTTTGGTTGCAGGGGACATATTCAGTTTTTATGGCCAAAATGTGCTTTTCAGGGGCTGAAAAGCATGTTTTGGCCGAGTATGATAATTTTCATTAAAACTTGATTTCTATCACTTCGAATGATGCCAAATGAATAACTTCTTGATTTGGACCATTTTACACTATGTCCATTGTAGATTTGTGTCTCTGACAGTTCGTTTGGTTGCAGGTATTCAGTTTTTATGGCCAAAATGTGCTTTTCAGAGGCTGAAAAGCATGTTTTGGCCGAGTATGATAATTTTCATTAAAACTTGATTTCTATCACTTCGAATGATGCCAAATGAATAACTTACTTGAATTGGACCATTTTACACTATGTCCATTGTAGATTTGTGTCTCCGACAGTTCGTTTTGTTGCAGGGGACATTTTCAGTTTTTATGGCCAAAATGTGCTTTTCAGAGGCTGAAAAGCATGTTTTGGCCGAGTATGATAATTTTCATTAAAACTTGATTTCTATCACTTCGAATGATGCCAAATGAATAACTTACTTGAATTGGACCATTTTACACTATGTCCATTGTAGATTTCTGTCTCGGACAGTTCGTTTGGTTGCAGGGGACATTTTCAGTTTTTATGGCCAAAATGTGCTTTTCACAGGCTGAAAAGCATGTTTTGGCCGAGTATGATAATTTTCATTAAAACTTAATTTCTATCACTTCGAATGATGCCAAATGAATAACTTACTTGAATTGGACCATTTTACACTATGTCCATTGTAGATTTGTGTCTCTGACAGTTCGTTTGGTTGCAGGGGACATATTCAGTTTTTATGGCCAAAATGTGCTTTTCAGGGGCTGAAAACCATGTTTTGGCCGAGTATGATAATTTTCATTAAAACTTGATTTCTATCCATTCGAATGATGCCAAATGAATAACTTACTTGAATTGGACCATTTTACACTATGTCCATTGTAGATTTGTGTCTCTGACAGTTCGTTTGGTTGCAGGGGACATATTCAGTTTTTATGGCCAAAATGTGCTTTTCAGGGGCTGAAAAGCATGTTTTGGCCGAGTATGATAATTTTCATTAAAACTTGATTTCTATCCATTCGAATGATGCCAAATGAATAACTTACTTGAATTGGACCATTTTACACTATTTCCATTGTAGATTTGTGTATCTGACAGTTCGTTTGGTTGCAGGGGACATATTCAGTTTTTATGGCCAAAATGTGCTTTTCAGGGGCTGAAAGGCATGTTTTGGCCGAGTATGATAATTTTCATTAAAACTTGATTTCTATCACTTCGAATGATGCCAAATGAATAACTTACTTGAATTGGACCATTTTACACTATGTCCATTGTAGATTTCTGTCTCCGACAGTTCGTTTGGTTGCAGGGGACATTTTCAGTTTTTATGGCCAAAATGTGCTTTTCAGAGGCTGAAAAGCATGTTTTGGCCGAGTATGATAATTTTCATTAAAACTTGATTTCTATCACTTCGAATGATGCCAAATGAATAACTTACTTGAATTGGACCATTTTACACTATGTCCATTGTAGATTTGTGTCTCCGACAGTTCGTTTGGTTGCAGGGGACATTTTCAGTTTTTATGGCCAAAATGTGCTTTTCAGAGGCTGAAAAGCATGTTTTGGCCGAGTATGATAATTTTCATTAAAACTTGATTTCTATCACTTCGAATGATGCCAAATGAATAACTTACTTGAATTGGACCATTTTACACTATGTCCATTGTAGATTTGTGTCTCTGACAGTTCGTTTGGTTGCAGGGGACATATTCAGTTTTTATGGCCAAAATGTGCTTTTCAGAGCCTGAAAAGCATGTTTTGGCCGAGTATGATAATTTTCATTAAAACTTGATTTCTATCACTGTGAATAATGCCAAATGAATAACTTACTCGAATTGGACCATTTTACACTATGTCCATTGTAGATTTGTGTCTCTGACAGTTCGTTTGGTTGCAGGGGACATATTCAGTTTTTATGGCCAAAATGTGCTTTTCAGGGGCTGAAAAGCATGTTTTGGCCGAGTATGATAATTTTCATTAAAACTTGATTTCTATCACTTCGAATGATGCCAAATGAATAACTTACTTGAATTGGACCATTTTACACTATGTCCATTGTAGATTTGTGTCTCCGACAGTTCGTTTGGTTGCAGGGGACATTTTCAGTTTTTATGGCCAAAATGTGCTTTTCAGAGGCTGAAAAGCATGTTTTGGCCGAGTATGATGATTTTCATTAAAACTTAATTTCTATCACTTCGAATGATGCCAAATGAATAACTTACTTGAATTGGACCATTTTACACTATGTCCATTGTAGATTTGTGTCTCTGACAGTTCGTTTGGTTGCAGGGGACATATTCAGTTTTTATGGCCAAAATGTGCTTTTCAGGGGCTGAAAACCATGATTTTGGCCGAGTATGATAATTTTCATTAAAACTTGATTTCTATCCATTCGAATGATGCCAAATGAATAACTTACTTGAATTGGACCATTTTACACTATGTCCATTGTAGATTTGTGTCTCTGACAGTTCGTTTGGTTGCAGGGGACATATTCAGTTTTTATGGCCAAAATGTGCTTTTCAGGGGCTGAAAAGCATGTTTTGGCCGAGTATGATAATTTTCATTAAAACTTGATTTCTATCCATTCGAATGATGCCAAATGAATAACTTACTTGAATTGGACCATTTTACACTATGTCCATTGTAGATTTGTGTCTCTGACAGTTCGTTTGGTTGCAGGGGACATATTCAGTTTTTATGGCCAAAATGTGCTTTTCAGGGGCTGAAAAGCATGTTTTGGCCGAGTATGATAATTTTCATTAAAACTTGATTTCTATCACTTCGAATGATGCCAAATGAATAACTTACTTGAATTGGACCATTTTACACTATGTCCATTGTAGATTTCTGTCTCCGACATTTCGTTTGGTTGCAGGGGACATTTTCAGTTTTTATGGCCAAAATGTGCTTTTCAGAGGCTGAAAAGCATGTTTTGGCCGAGTATGATAATTTTCATTAAAACTTGATTTCTATCACTTCGAATGATGCCAAATGAATAACTTACTTGAATTGGACCATTTTACACTATGTCCATTGTAGATTTGTGTGTCTGACAGTTCGTTTGGTTGCAGGGGACATATTCAGTTTTTATGGCCAAAATGTGCTTTTCAGGGGCTGAAAACCATGTTTTGGCCGAGTATGATAATTTTCATTAAAACTTGATTTCTATCCATTCGAATGATGCCAAATGAATAACTTACTTGAATTGGACCATTTTACACTATGTCCATTGTAGATTTGTGTCTCTGACAGTTCGTTTGGTTGCAGGGGACATATTCAGTTTTTATGGCCAAAATGTGCTTTTCAGGGACTGAAAAGCACGTTTTGGCAGAGTATGATAATTTTCATTAAAACTTGATTTCTATCCATTCGAATGATGCCAAATGAATAACTTACTTGAATTGGACCATTTTACACTATGTCCATTGTAGATTTGTGTCTCTGACAGTTCGTTTGGTTGCAGGTATTGTTTTTATGGCCAAAATGTGCTTTTCAGGGGCTGAAAAGCATGTTTTGGCCGAGTATGATAATTTTCATTAAAACTTGATTTCTATCACTTCGAATGATGCCAAATGAATAACTTACTTGAATTGGACCATTTTACACTATGTCCATTGTAGATTTCTGTCTCGGACAGTTCGTTTGGTTGCAGGGGACATTTTCAGTTTTTATGGCCAAAATGTGCTTTTCAGAGGCTGAAAAGCATGTTTTGGCCGAGTATGATAATTTTCATTAAAACTTGATTTCTATCACTTCGAATGATGCCAAATGAATAACTTACTTGAATTGGACCATTTTACACTATGTCCATTGTAGATTTGTGTCTCCGACAGTTTGTTTTGTTGCAGGGGACATTTTCAGTTTTTATGGCCAAAATGTGCTTTTCAGAGGCTGAAAAGAATGTTTTGGCCGAGTATGATAATTTTCATTAAAACTTGATTTCTATCACTTCGAATGATGCCAAATGAATAACTTACTTGAATTGGACCATTTTACACTATGTCCATTGTAGATTTGTGTCTCCGACAGTTCGTTTTGTTGCAGGGGACATTTTCAGTTTTTATGGCCAAAATGTGCTTTTCAGAGGCTGAAAAGCATGTTTTGGCCGAGTATGATAATTTTCATTAAAACTTGATTTCTATCACTTCGAATGATGCCAAATGAATAACTTACTTGAATTGGACCATTTTACACTATGTCCATTGTAGATTTGTGTCTCCGACAGTTCGTTTGGTTGCAGGGGACATTTTCAGTTTTTATGGCCAAAATGTGCTTTTCAGAGGCTGAAAAGCATGTTTTGGCCGAGTATGATGATTTTCATTAAAACTTAATTTCTATCACTTCGAATGATGCCAAATGAATAACTTACTTGAATTAGACCATTTTACACTATGTCCATTGTAGATTTGTGTCTCTGACAGTTCGTTTGGTTGCAGGGGACATATTCAGTTTTTATGGCCAAAATGTGCTTTTCAGGGGCTGAAAACCATGTTTTGGCCGAGTATGATAATTTTCATTAAAACTTGATTTCTATCCATTCGAATGATGCCAAATGAATAACTTACTTGAATTGGACCATTTTACACTATGTCCATTGTAGATTTGTGTCTCTGACAGTTCGTTTGGTTGCAGGGGACATATTCAGTTTTTATGGCCAAAATGTGCTTTTCAGGGGCTGAAAAGCATGTTTTGGCCGAGTATGATAATTTTCATTAAAACTTGATTTCTATCACTTCGAATGATGCCAAATGAATAACTTACTTGAATTGGACCATTTTACACTATGTCCATTGTAGATTTCTGTCTCCGACAGTTCGTTTGGTTGCAGGGGACATATTCAGTTTTTATGGCCAAAATGTGCTTTTCAGGGGCTGAAAAGCATGTTTTGGCCGAGTATGATAATTTTCATTAAAACTTGATTTCTATCACTTCGAATGATGCCAAATGAATAACTTACTTGAATTGGACCATTTTACACTATGTCCATTGTAGATTTCTGTCTCCGACAGTTCGTTTGGTTGCAGGGGACATATTCAGTTTTTATGGCCAAAATGTGCTTTTCAGGGGCTGAAAAGCATGTTTTGGCCGAGTATGATAATTTTCATTAAAACTTGATTTCTATCACTTCGAATGATGCCAAATGAATAACTTACTTGAATTGGACCATTTTACACTATGTCCATTGTAGATTTGTGTCTCCGACAGTTCGTTTGGTTGCAGGGGACATTTTCAGTTTTTATGGCCAAAATGTGCTTTTCAGAGGCTGAAAAGCATGTTTTGGCCGAGTATGATAATTTTCATTAAAACTTGATTTCTATCACTTCGAATGATGCCAAATGAATAACTTACTTGAATTGGACCATTTTACACTATGTCCATTGTAGATTTGTGTCTCTGACAGTTCGTTTGGTTGCAGGGGACATATTCAGTTTTTATGGCCAAAATGTGCTTTTCAGAGTCTGAAAAGCATGTTTTGGCCGAGTATGATAATTTTCATTAAAACTTGATTTCTATCACTGCGAATAATGCCAAATGAATAACTTACTTGAATTGGACCATTTTACACTATGTCCATTGTAGATTTCTGTCTCCGACAGTTCGTTTGGTTGCAGGGGACATTTTCAGTTTTTATGGCCAAAATGTGCTTTTCAGAGGCTGAAAAGCATGTTTTGGCCGAGTATGATAATTTTCATTAAAACTTGATTTCTATCACTTCGAATGATGCCAAATGAATAACTTACTTGAATTGGACCATTTTACACTATGTCCATTGTAGATTTGTGTCTCCGACAGTTCGTTTGGTTGCAGGGGACATTTTCAGTTTTTATGGCCAAAATGTGCTTTTCAGAGGCTGAAAAGCATGTTTTGGCCGAGTATGATAATTTTCATTAAAACTTGATTTCTATCACTTCGAATGATGCCAAATGAATAACTTACTTGAATTGGACCATTTTACACTATGTCCATTGTAGATTTGTGTCTCTGACAGTTCGTTTGGTTGCAGGGGACATATTCAGTTTTTATGGCCAAAATGTGCTTTTCAGAGCCTGAAAAGCATGTTTTGGCAGAGTATGATAATTTTCATTAAAACTTGATTTCTATCACTGTGAATAATGCCAAATGAATAACTTACTCGAATTGGACCATTTTACACTATGTCCATTGTAGATTTGTGTCTCTGACAGTTCGTTTGGTTGCAGGGGACATATTCAGTTTTTATGGCCAAAATGTGCTTTTCAGGGGCTGAAAAGCATGTTTTGGCCGAGTATGATAATTTTCATTAAAACTTGATTTCTATCACTTCGAATGATGCCAAATGAATAACTTACTTGAATTGGACCATTTTACACTATGTCCATTGTAGATTTGTGTCTCTGACAGTTCGTTTGGTTGCAGGGGACATATTCAGTTTTTATGGCCAAAATGTGCTTTTCAGGGGCTGAAAAGCATGTTTTGGCCGAGTATGATAATTTTCATTAAAACTTGATTTCTATCCATTCGAATGATGCCAAATGAATAACTTACTTGAATTGGACCATTTTACACTATGTCCATTGTAGATTTGTGTCTCTGACAGTTCGTTTGGTTGCAGGGGACATATTCAGTTTTTATGGCCAAAATGTGCTTTTCAGGGGCTGAAAGGCATGTTTTGGCCGAGTATGATAATTTTCATTAAAACTTGATTTCTATCACTTCGAATGATGCCAAATGAATAACTTACTTGAATTGGACCATTTTACACTATGTCCATTGTAGATTTCTGTCTCCGACAGTTCGTTTGGTTGCAGGGGACATTTTCAGTTTTTATGGCCAAAATGTGCTTTTCAGAGGCTGAAAAGCATGTTTTGGCCGAGTATGATAATTTTCATTAAAACTTGATTTCTATCACTTCGAATGATGCCAAATGAATAACTTACTTGAATTGGACCATTTTACACTATGTCCATTGTAGATTTGTGTCTCCGACAGTTCGTTTGGTTGCAGGGGACATTTTCAGTTTTTATGGCCAAAATGTGCTTTTCAGAGGCTGAAAAGCATGTTTTGGTCGAGTATGATAATTTTCATTAAAACTTGATTTCTATCACTTCGAATGATGCCAAATGAATAACTTACTTGAATTGGACCATTTTACACTATGTCCATTGTAGATTTGTGTCTCTGACAGTTCGTTTGGTTGCAGGGGACATATTCAGTTTTTATGGCCAAAATGTGCTTTTCAGAGCCTGAAAAGCATGTTTTGGCCGAGTATGATAATTTTCATTAAAACTTGATTTCTATCACTGTGAATAATGCCAAATGAATAACTTACTCGAATTGGACCATTTTACACTATGTCCATTGTAGATTTGTGTCTCTGACAGTTCGTTTGGTTGCAGGGGACATATTCAGTTTTTATGGCCAAAATGTGCTTTTCAGGGGCTGAAAAGCATGTTTTGGCCGAGTATGATAATTTTCATTAAAACTTGATTTCTATCACTTCGAATGATGCCAAATGAATAACTTACTTGAATTGGACCATTTTACACTATGTCCATTGTAGATTTGTGTCTCCGACAGTTCGTTTGGTTGCAGGGGACATTTTCAGTTTTTATGGCCAAAATGTGCTTTTTAGAGGCTGAAAAGCATGTTTTGGCCGAGTATGATGATTTTCATTAAAACTTAATTTCTATCACTTCGAATGATGCCAAATGAATAACTTACTTGAATTGGACCATTTTACACTATGTCCATTGTAGATTTGTGTCTCTGACAGTTCGTTTGGTTGCAGGGGACATTTTCAGTTTTTATGGCCAAAATGTGCTTTTCAGAGGCTGAAAAGCATGTTTTGGCCGAGTATGATGATTTTCATTAAAACTTAATTTCTATCACTTCGAATGATGCCAAATGAATAACTTACTTGAATTGGACCATTTTACACTATGTCCATTGTAGATTTGTGTCTCTGACAGTTCGTTTGGTTGCAGGGGACATTTTCAGTTTTTATGGCCAAAATGTGCTTTTCAGAGGCTGAAAAGCATGTTTTGGCCGAGTATGATGATTTTCATTAAAACTTAATTTCTATCACTTCGAATGATGCCAAATGAATAACTTACTTGAATTGGACCATTTTACACTATGTCCATTGTAGATTTGTGTCTCTGACAGTTCGTTTGGTTGCAGGGGACATATTCAGTTTTTATGGCCAAAATGTGCTTTTCAGGGGCTGAAAACCATGATTTTGGCCGAGTATGATAATTTTCATTAAAACTTGATTTCTATCCATTCGAATGATGCCAAATGAATAACTTACTTGAATTGGACCATTTTACACTATGTCCATTGTAGATTTGTGTCTCTGACAGTTCGTTTGGTTGCAGGGGACATATTCAGTTTTTATGGCCAAAATGTGCTTTTCAGGGGCTGAAAAGCATGTTTTGGCCGAGTATGATAATTTTCATTAAAACTTGATTTCTATCCATTCGAATGATGCCAAATGAATAACTTACTTGAATTGGACCATTTTACACTATGTCCATTGTAGATTTGTGTCTCTGACAGTTCGTTTGGTTGCAGGGGACATATTCAGTTTTTATGGCCAAAATGTGCTTTTCAGGGGCTGAAAAGCATGTTTTGGCCGAGTATGATAATTTTCATTAAAACTTGATTTCTATCACTTCGAATGATGCCAAATGAATAACTTCTTGATTTGGACCATTTTACACTATGTCCATTGTAGATTTGTGTCTCTGACAGTTCGTTTGGTTGCAGGTATTCAGTTTTTATGGCCAAAATGTGCTTTTCAGAGGCTGAAAAGCATGTTTTGGCCGAGTATGATAATTTTCATTAAAACTTGATTTCTATCACTTCGAATGATGCCAAATGAATAACTTACTTGAATTGGACCATTTTACACTATGTCCATTGTAGATTTGTGTCTCCGACAGTTCGTTTTGTTGCAGGGGACATTTTCAGTTTTTATGGCCAAAATGTGCTTTTCAGAGGCTGAAAAGCATGTTTTGGCCGAGTATGATAATTTTCATTAAAACTTGATTTCTATCACTTCGAATGATGCCAAATGAATAACTTACTTGAATTGGACCATTTTACACTATGTCCATTGTAGATTTCTGTCTCGGACAGTTCGTTTGGTTGCAGGGGACATTTTCAGTTTTTATGGCCAAAATGTGCTTTTCACAGGCTGAAAAGCATGTTTTGGCCGAGTATGATAATTTTCATTAAAACTTAATTTCTATCACTTCGAATGATGCCAAATGAATAACTTACTTGAATTGGACCATTTTACACTATGTCCATTGTAGATTTGTGTCTCTGACAGTTCGTTTGGTTGCAGGGGACATATTCAGTTTTTATGGCCAAAATGTGCTTTTCAGGGGCTGAAAACCATGTTTTGGCCGAGTATGATAATTTTCATTAAAACTTGATTTCTATCCATTCGAATGATGCCAAATGAATAACTTACTTGAATTGGACCATTTTACACTATGTCCATTGTAGATTTGTGTCTCTGACAGTTCGTTTGGTTGCAGGGGACATATTCAGTTTTTATGGCCAAAATGTGCTTTTCAGGGGCTGAAAAGCATGTTTTGGCCGAGTATGATAATTTTCATTAAAACTTGATTTCTATCCATTCGAATGATGCCAAATGAATAACTTACTTGAATTGGACCATTTTACACTATTTCCATTGTAGATTTGTGTATCTGACAGTTCGTTTGGTTGCAGGGGACATATTCAGTTTTTATGGCCAAAATGTGCTTTTCAGGGGCTGAAAGGCATGTTTTGGCCGAGTATGATAATTTTCATTAAAACTTGATTTCTATCACTTCGAATGATGCCAAATGAATAACTTACTTGAATTGGACCATTTTACACTATGTCCATTGTAGATTTCTGTCTCCGACAGTTCGTTTGGTTGCAGGGGACATTTTCAGTTTTTATGGCCAAAATGTGCTTTTCAGAGGCTGAAAAGCATGTTTTGGCCGAGTATGATAATTTTCATTAAAACTTGATTTCTATCACTTCGAATGATGCCAAATGAATAACTTACTTGAATTGGACCATTTTACACTATGTCCATTGTAGATTTGTGTCTCCGACAGTTCGTTTGGTTGCAGGGGACATTTTCAGTTTTTATGGCCAAAATGTGCTTTTCAGAGGCTGAAAAGCATGTTTTGGCCGAGTATGATAATTTTCATTAAAACTTGATTTCTATCACTTCGAATGATGCCAAATGAATAACTTACTTGAATTGGACCATTTTACACTATGTCCATTGTAGATTTGTGTCTCTGACAGTTCGTTTGGTTGCAGGGGACATATTCAGTTTTTATGGCCAAAATGTGCTTTTCAGAGCCTGAAAAGCATGTTTTGGCCGAGTATGATAATTTTCATTAAAACTTGATTTCTATCACTGTGAATAATGCCAAATGAATAACTTACTCGAATTGGACCATTTTACACTATGTCCATTGTAGATTTGTGTCTCTGACAGTTCGTTTGGTTGCAGGGGACATATTCAGTTTTTATGGCCAAAATGTGCTTTTCAGGGGCTGAAAAGCATGTTTTGGCCGAGTATGATAATTTTCATTAAAACTTGATTTCTATCACTTCGAATGATGCCAAATGAATAACTTACTTGAATTGGACCATTTTACACTATGTCCATTGTAGATTTGTGTCTCCGACAGTTCGTTTGGTTGCAGGGGACATTTTCAGTTTTTATGGCCAAAATGTGCTTTTCAGAGGCTGAAAAGCATGTTTTGGCCGAGTATGATGATTTTCATTAAAACTTAATTTCTATCACTTCGAATGATGCCAAATGAATAACTTACTTGAATTGGACCATTTTACACTATGTCCATTGTAGATTTGTGTCTCTGACAGTTCGTTTGGTTGCAGGGGACATATTCAGTTTTTATGGCCAAAATGTGCTTTTCAGGGGCTGAAAACCATGATTTTGGCCGAGTATGATAATTTTCATTAAAACTTGATTTCTATCCATTCGAATGATGCCAAATGAATAACTTACTTGAATTGGACCATTTTACACTATGTCCATTGTAGATTTGTGTCTCTGACAGTTCGTTTGGTTGCAGGGGACATATTCAGTTTTTATGGCCAAAATGTGCTTTTCAGGGGCTGAAAAGCATGTTTTGGCCGAGTATGATAATTTTCATTAAAACTTGATTTCTATCCATTCGAATGATGCCAAATGAATAACTTACTTGAATTGGACCATTTTACACTATGTCCATTGTAGATTTGTGTCTCTGACAGTTCGTTTGGTTGCAGGGGACATATTCAGTTTTTATGGCCAAAATGTGCTTTTCAGGGGCTGAAAACCATGTTTTGGCCGAGTATGATAATTTTCATTAAAACTTGATTTCTATCACTTCGAATGATGCCAAATGAATAACTTACTTGAATTGGACCATTTTACACTATGTCCATTGTAGATTTCTGTCTCCGACATTTCGTTTGGTTGCAGGGGACATTTTCAGTTTTTATGGCCAAAATGTGCTTTTCAGAGGCTGAAAAGCATGTTTTGGCCGAGTATGATAATTTTCATTAAAACTTGATTTCTATCACTTCGAATGATGCCAAATGAATAACTTACTTGAATTGGACCATTTTACACTATGTCCATTGTAGATTTGTGTGTCTGACAGTTCGTTTGGTTGCAGGGGACATATTCAGTTTTTATGGCCAAAATGTGCTTTTCAGGGGCTGAAAACCATGTTTTGGCCGAGTATGATAATTTTCATTAAAACTTGATTTCTATCCATTCGAATGATGCCAAATGAATAACTTACTTGAATTGGACCATTTTACACTATGTCCATTGTAGATTTGTGTCTCTGACAGTTCGTTTGGTTGCAGGGGACATATTCAGTTTTTATGGCCAAAATGTGCTTTTCAGGGACTGAAAAGCACGTTTTGGCAGAGTATGATAATTTTCATTAAAACTTGATTTCTATCCATTCGAATGATGCCAAATGAATAACTTACTTGAATTGGACCATTTTACACTATGTCCATTGTAGATTTGTGTCTCTGACAGTTCGTTTGGTTGCAGGTATTGTTTTTATGGCCAAAATGTGCTTTTCAGGGGCTGAAAAGCATGTTTTGGCCGAGTATGATAATTTTCATTAAAACTTGATTTCTATCACTTCGAATGATGCCAAATGAATAACTTACTTGAATTGGACCATTTTACACTATGTCCATTGTAGATTTCTGTCTCGGACAGTTCGTTTGGTTGCAGGGGACATTTTCAGTTTTTATGGCCAAAATGTGCTTTTCAGAGGCTGAAAAGCATGTTTTGGCCGAGTATGATAATTTTCATTAAAACTTGATTTCTATCACTTCGAATGATGCCAAATGAATAACTTACTTGAATTGGACCATTTTACACTATGTCCATTGTAGATTTGTGTCTCCGACAGTTTGTTTTGTTGCAGGGGACATTTTCAGTTTTTATGGCCAAAATGTGCTTTTCAGAGGCTGAAAAGAATGTTTTGGCCGAGTATGATAATTTTCATTAAAACTTGATTTCTATCACTTCGAATGATGCCAAATGAATAACTTACTTGAATTGGACCATTTTACACTATGTCCATTGTAGATTTGTGTCTCCGACAGTTCGTTTTGTTGCAGGGGACATTTTCAGTTTTTATGGCCAAAATGTGCTTTTCAGAGGCTGAAAAGCATGTTTTGGCCGAGTATGATAATTTTCATTAAAACTTGATTTCTATCACTTCGAATGATGCCAAATGAATAACTTACTTGAATTGGACCATTTTACACTATGTCCATTGTAGATTTGTGTCTCCGACAGTTCGTTTGGTTGCAGGGGACATTTTCAGTTTTTATGGCCAAAATGTGCTTTTCAGAGGCTGAAAAGCATGTTTTGGCCGAGTATGATGATTTTCATTAAAACTTAATTTCTATCACTTCGAATGATGCCAAATGAATAACTTACTTGAATTAGACCATTTTACACTATGTCCATTGTAGATTTGTGTCTCTGACAGTTCGTTTGGTTGCAGGGGACATATTCAGTTTTTATGGCCAAAATGTGCTTTTCAGGGGCTGAAAACCATGTTTTGGCCGAGTATGATAATTTTCATTAAAACTTGATTTCTATCCATTCGAATGATGCCAAATGAATAACTTACTTGAATTGGACCATTTTACACTATGTCCATTGTAGATTTGTGTCTCTGACAGTTCGTTTGGTTGCAGGGGACATATTCAGTTTTTATGGCCAAAATGTGCTTTTCAGGGGCTGAAAAGCATGTTTTGGCCGAGTATGATAATTTTCATTAAAACTTGATTTCTATCACTTCGAATGATGCCAAATGAATAACTTACTTGAATTGGACCATTTTACACTATGTCCATTGTAGATTTCTGTCTCCGACAGTTCGTTTGGTTGCAGGGGACATATTCAGTTTTTATGGCCAAAATGTGCTTTTCAGGGGCTGAAAAGCATGTTTTGGCCGAGTATGATAATTTTCATTAAAACTTGATTTCTATCACTTCGAATGATGCCAAATGAATAACTTACTTGAATTGGACCATTTTACACTATGTCCATTGTAGATTTCTGTCTCCGACAGTTCGTTTGGTTGCAGGGGACATATTCAGTTTTTATGGCCAAAATGTGCTTTTCAGGGGCTGAAAAGCATGTTTTGGCCGAGTATGATAATTTTCATTAAAACTTGATTTCTATCACTTCGAATGATGCCAAATGAATAACTTACTTGAATTGGACCATTTTACACTATGTCCATTGTAGATTTGTGTCTCCGACAGTTCGTTTGGTTGCAGGGGACATTTTCAGTTTTTATGGCCAAAATGTGCTTTTCAGAGGCTGAAAAGCATGTTTTGGCCGAGTATGATAATTTTCATTAAAACTTGATTTCTATCACTTCGAATGATGCCAAATGAATAACTTACTTGAATTGGACCATTTTACACTATGTCCATTGTAGATTTGTGTCTCTGACAGTTCGTTTGGTTGCAGGGGACATATTCAGTTTTTATGGCCAAAATGTGCTTTTCAGAGTCTGAAAAGCATGTTTTGGCCGAGTATGATAATTTTCATTAAAACTTGATTTCTATCACTGCGAATAATGCCAAATGAATAACTTACTTGAATTGGACCATTTTACACTATGTCCATTGTAGATTTCTGTCTCCGACAGTTCGTTTGGTTGCAGGGGACATTTTCAGTTTTTATGGCCAAAATGTGCTTTTCAGAGGCTGAAAAGCATGTTTTGGCCGAGTATGATAATTTTCATTAAAACTTGATTTCTATCACTTCGAATGATGCCAAATGAATAACTTACTTGAATTGGACCATTTTACACTATGTCCATTGTAGATTTGTGTCTCCGACAGTTCGTTTGGTTGCAGGGGACATTTTCAGTTTTTATGGCCAAAATGTGCTTTTCAGAGGCTGAAAAGCATGTTTTGGCCGAGTATGATAATTTTCATTAAAACTTGATTTCTATCACTTCGAATGATGCCAAATGAATAACTTACTTGAATTGGACCATTTTACACTATGTCCATTGTAGATTTGTGTCTCTGACAGTTCGTTTGGTTGCAGGGGACATATTCAGTTTTTATGGCCAAAATGTGCTTTTCAGAGCCTGAAAAGCATGTTTTGGCAGAGTATGATAATTTTCATTAAAACTTGATTTCTATCACTGTGAATAATGCCAAATGAATAACTTACTCGAATTGGACCATTTTACACTATGTCCATTGTAGATTTGTGTCTCTGACAGTTCGTTTGGTTGCAGGGGACATATTCAGTTTTTATGGCCAAAATGTGCTTTTCAGGGGCTGAAAAGCATGTTTTGGCCGAGTATGATAATTTTCATTAAAACTTGATTTCTATCACTTCGAATGATGCCAAATGAATAACTTACTTGAATTGGACCATTTTACACTATGTCCATTGTAGATTTGTGTCTCTGACAGTTCGTTTGGTTGCAGGGGACATATTCAGTTTTTATGGCCAAAATGTGCTTTTCAGGGGCTGAAAAGCATGTTTTGGCCGAGTATGATAATTTTCATTAAAACTTGATTTCTATCCATTCGAATGATGCCAAATGAATAACTTACTTGAATTGGACCATTTTACACTATGTCCATTGTAGATTTGTGTCTCTGACAGTTCGTTTGGTTGCAGGGGACATATTCAGTTTTTATGGCCAAAATGTGCTTTTCAGGGGCTGAAAAGCATGTTTTGGCCGAGTATGATAATTTTCATTAAAACTTGATTTCTATCACTTCGAATGATGCCAAATGAATAACTTACTTGAATTGGACCATTTTACACTATGTCCATTGTAGATTTCTGTCTCCGACAGTTCGTTTGGTTGCAGGGGACATTTTCAGTTTTTATGGCCAAAATGTGCTTTTCAGAGGCTGAAAAGCATGTTTTGGCCGAGTATGATAATTTTCATTAAAACTTGATTTCTATCACTTCGAATGATGCCAAATGAATAACTTACTTGAATTGGACCATTTTACACTATGTCCATTGTAGATTTGTGTGTCTGACAGTTCGTTTGGTTGCAGGGGACATATTCAGTTTTTATGGCCAAAATGTGCTTTTCAGGGGCTGAAAAGCATGTTTTGGCCGAGTATGATAATTTTCATTAAAACTTGATTTCTATCCATTCGAATGATGCCAAATGAATAACTTACTTGAATTGGACCATTTTACACTATGTCCATTGTAGATTTGTGTCTCTGACAGTTCGTTTGGTTGCAGGGGACATATTCAGTTTTTATGGCCAAAATGTGCTTTTCAGGGACTGAAAAGCACGTTTTGGCAGAGTATGATAATTTTCATTAAAACTTGATTTCTATCCATTCGAATGATGCCAAATGAATAACTTACTTGAATTGGACCATTTTACACTATGTCCATTGTAGATTTGTGTCTCTGACAGTTCGTTTGGTTGCAGGGGACATTTTCAGTTTTTATTGCCAAAATGTGCTTTTCAGAGGCTGAAAAGCACGTTTTGGCCGAGTATGATAATTTTCATTAAAACTTGATTTCTATCCATTCGAATGATGCCAAATAAATAACTTACTTGATTTGGACCATTTTACACTATGTCCATTGTAGATTTGTGTCTCTGACAGTTCGTTTGGTTGCAGGGGACATATTCAGTTTTTATGGCCAAAATGTGCTTTTCAGGGGCTGAAAAGCATGTTTTGGCCGAGTATGATAATTTTCATTAAAACTTGATTTCTATCACTTCGAATGATGCCAAATGAATAACTTACTTGAATTGGACCATTTTACACTATGTCCATTGTAGATTTCTGTCTCCGACAGTTCGTTTGGTTGCAGGGGACATGTTCAGTTTTTATGGCCAAAATATGCTTTTCAGAGGCTGAAAAGCATGTTTTGGCCGAGTATGATAATTTTCATTAAAACTTGATTTCTATCACTTCGAATGATGCCAAATGAATAACTTACTTGAATTGGACCATTTTACACTATGTCCATTGTAGATTTGTGTCTCCGACAGTTCGTTTGGTTGCAGGGGACATTTTCAGTTTTTATGGCCAAAATGTGCTTTTCAGAGGCTGAAAAGCATGTTTTGGCCGAGTATGATAATTTTCATTAAAACTTGATTTCTATCCATTCGAATGATGCCAAATGAATAACTTACTTGAATTGGACCATTTTACACTATGTCCATTGTAGATTTGTGTCTCTGACAGTTCGTTTGGTTGCAGGGGACATATTCAGTTTTTATGGCCAAAATGTGCTTTTCAGGGGCTGAAAAGCATGTTTTGGCCGAGTATGATAATTTTCATTAAAACTTGATTTCTATCACTTCGAATGATGCCAAATGAATAACTTACTTGAATTGGACCATTTTACACTATGTCCATTGTAGATTTCTGTCTCCGACAGTTCGTTTGGTTGCAGGGGACATTTTCAGTTTTTATGGCCAAAATGTGCTTTTCAGAGGCTGAAAAGCATGTTTTGGCCGAGTATGATAATTTTCATTAAAACTTGATTTCTATCACTTCGAATGATGCCAAATGAATAACTTACTTGAATTGGACCATTTTACACTATGTCCATTGTAGATTTGTGTGTCTGACAGTTCGTTTGGTTGCAGGGGACATATTCAGTTTTTATGGCCAAAATGTGCTTTTCAGGGGCTGAAAACCATGTTTTGGCCGAGTATGATAATTTTCATTAAAACTTGATTTCTATCCATTCGAATGATGCCAAATGAATAACTTACTTTTATTGGACCATTTTACACTATGTCCATTGTAGATTTGTGTCTCTGACAGTTCGTTTGGTTGCAGGTGACATATTCAGTTTTTATGGCCAAAATGTGCTTTTCAGGGACTGAAAAGCACGTTTTGGCAGAGTATGATAATTTTCATTAAAACTTGATTTCTATCCATTCGAATGATGCCAAATGAATAACTTACTTGAATTGGACCATTTTACACTATGTCCATTGTAGATTTGTGTCTCTGACAGTTCGTTTGGTTGCAGGTATTCAGTTTTTATGGCCAAAATGTGCTTTTCAGGGGCTGAAAAGCATGTTTTGGCCGAGTATGATAATTTTCATTAAAACTTGATTTCTATCACTTCGAATGATGCCAAATGAATAACTTACTTGAATTGGACCATTTTACACTATGTCCATTGTAGATTTCTGTCTCGGACAGTTCGTTTGGTTGCAGGGGACATTTTCAGTTTTTATGGCCAAAATGTGCTTTTCAGAGGCTGAAAAGCATGTTTTGGCCGAGTATGATAATTTTCATTAAAACTTGATTTCTATCACTTCGAATGATGCCAAATGAATAACTTACTTGAATTGGACCATTTTACACTATGTCCATTGTAGATTTGTGTCTCCGACAGTTCGTTTTGTTGCAGGGGACATTTTCAGTTTTTATGGCCAAAATGTGCTTTTCAGAGGCTGAAAAGCATGTTTTGGCCGAGTATGATAATTTTCATTAAAACTTGATTTCTATCACTTCGAATGATGCCAAATGAATAACTTACTTGAATTGGACCATTTTACACTATGTCCATTGTAGATTTGTGTCTCCGACAGTTCGTTTGGTTGCAGGGGACATTTTCAGTTTTTATGGCCAAAATGTGCTTTTCAGAGGCTGAAAAGCATGTTTTGGCCGAGTATGATGATTTTCATTAAAACTTAATTTCTATCACTTCGAATGATGCCAAATGAATAACTTACTTGAATTGGACCATTTTACACTATGTCCATTGTAGATTTGTGTCTCTGACAGTTCGTTTGGTTGCAGGGGACATATTCAGTTTTTATGGCCAAAATGTGCTTTTCAGGGGCTGAAAACCATGTTTTGGCCGAGTATGATAATTTTCATTAAAACTTGATTTCTATCCATTCGAATGATGCCAAATGAATAACTTACTTGAATTGGACCATTTTACACTATGTCCATTGTAGATTTGTGTCTCTGACAGTTCGTTTGGTTGCAGGGGACATATTCCTTTTTTTATGGCCAAAATGTGCTTTTCAGGGGCTGAAAAGCATGTTTTGGCCGAGTATGATAATTTTCATTAAAACTTGATTTCTATCACTTCGAATGATGCCAAATGAATAACTTACTTGAATTGGACCATTTTACACTATGTCCATTGTAGATTTGTGTGTCTGACAGTTCGTTTGGTTGCAGGGGACATATTCAGTTTTTATGGCCAAAATGTGCTTTTCAGGGGCTGAAAACCATGTTTTGGCCGAGTATGATAATTTTCATTAAAACTTGATTTCTATCCATTCGAATGATGCCAAATGAATAACTTACTTGAATTGGACCATTTTACACTATGTCCATTGTAGATTTGTGTCTCCGACAGTTCGTTTTGTTGCAGGGGACATTTTCAGTTTTTATGGCCAAAATGTGCTTTTCAGAGGCTGAAAAGCATGTTTTGGCCGAGTATGATAATTTTCATTAAAACTTGATTTCTATCACTTCGAATGATGCCAAATGAATAACTTACTTGAATTGGACCATTTTACACTATGTCCATTGTAGATTTGTGTCTCCGACAGTTCGTTTGGTTGCAGGGGACATTTTCAGTTTTTATGGCCAAAATGTGCTTTTCAGAGGCTGAAAAGCATGTTTTGGCCGAGTATGATGATTTTCATTAAAACTTGATTTCTATCACTTCGAATGATGCCAAATGAATAACTTACTTGAATTGGACCATTTTACACTATGTCCATTGTAGATTTGTGTGTCTGACAGTTCGTTTGGTTGCAGGGGACATATTCAGTTTTTATGGCCAAAATGTGCTTTTCAGGGGCTGAAAACCATGTTTTGGCCGAGTATGATAATTTTCATTAAAACTTGATTTCTATCCATTCGAATGATGCCAAATGAATAACTTACTTGAATTGGACCATTTTACACTATGTCCATTGTAGATTTGTGTCTCTGACAGTTCGTTTGGTTGCAGGGGACATATTCAGTTTTTATGGCCAAAATGTGCTTTTCAGGGACTGAAAAGCACGTTTTGGCAGAGTATGATAATTTTCATTAAAACTTGATTTCTATCCATTCGAATGATGCCAAATGAATAACTTACTTGAATTGGACCATTTTACACTATGTCCATTGTAGATTTGTGTCTCTGACAGTTCGTTTGGTTGCAGGGGACATATTCCTTTTTTTATGGCCAAAATGTGCTTTTCAGGGGCTGAAAAGCATGTTTTGGCCGAGTATGATAATTTTCATTAAAACTTGATTTCTATCCATTCGAATGATGCCAAATGAATAACTTACTTGATTTGGACCATTTTACACTATGTCCATTGTAGATTTGTGTCTCTGACAGTTCGTATGGTTGCAGGGGACATTTTCAGTTTTTATTGCCAAAATGTGCTTTTCAGAGGCTGAAAAGCACGTTTTGGCCGAGTATGATAATTTTCATTAAAACTTGATTTCTATCACTTCGAATGATGCCAAATGAATAACTTACTTGAATTGGACCATTTTACACTATGTCCATTGTAGATTTCTGTCTCCGACAGTTCGTTTGGTTGCAGGGGACATTTTCAGTTTTTATGGCCAAAATGTGCTTTTCAGAGGCTGAAAAGCATGTTTTGGCCGAGTATGATAATTTTCATTAAAACTTGATTTCTATCACTTCGAATGATGCCAAATGAATAACTTACTTGAATTGGACCATTTTACACTATGTCCATTGTAGATTTGTGTCTCCGACAGTTCGTTTTGTTGCAGGGGATATTTTCAGTTTTTATGGCCAAAATGTGCTTTTCAGAGGCTGAAAAGCATGTTTTGGCCGAGTATGATAATTTTCAATAAAACTTGATTTCTATCACTTCGAATGATGCCAAATGAATAACTTACTTGAATTGGACCATTTTACACTATGTCCATTGTAGATTTGTGTCTCTTACAGTTCGTTTGGTTGCAGGGGACATATTCAGTTTTTATGGCCAAAATGTGCTTTTCAGGGGCTGAAAAGCATGTTTTGGCCGAGTATGATAATTTTCATTAAAACTTTATTTCTATCACTTCGAATGATGCCAAATGAATAACTTACTTGAATTGGACCATTTTACACTATGTCCATTGTAGATTTGTGTCTCCGACAGTTCGTTTGGTTGCAGGGGACATTTTCAGTTTTTATGGCCAAAATGTGCTTTTCAGAGGCTGAAAAGCATGTTTTGGCCGAGTATGATAATTTTCATTAAAACTTGATTTCTATCACTTCGAATGATGCCAAATGAATAACTTACTTGAATTGGACCATTTTACACTATGTCCATTGTAGATTTGTGTCTCTGACAGTTCGTTTGGTTGCAGGGGACATATTCAGTTTTTATGGCCAAAATGTGCTTTTCAGAGTCTGAAAAGCATGTTTTGGCCGAGTATGATAATTTTCATTAAAACTTGATTTCTATCACTGCGAATAATGCCAAATGAATAACTTACTTGAATTGGACCATTTTACACTATGTCCATTGTAGATTTCTGTCTCCGACAGTTCGTTTGGTTGCAGGGGACATTTTCAGTTTTTATGGCCAAAATGTGCTTTTCAGAGGCTGAAAAGCATGTTTTGGCCGAGTATGATAATTTTCATTAAAACTTGATTTCTATCACTTCGAATGATGCCAAATGAATAACTTACTTGAATTGGACCATTTTACACTATGTCCATTGTAGATTTGTGTCTCCGACAGTTCGTTTGGTTGCAGGGGACATTTTCAGTTTTTATGGCCAAAATGTGCTTTTCAGAGGCTGAAAAGCATGTTTTGGCCGAGTATGATAATTTTCATTAAAACTTGATTTCTATCACTTCGAATGATGCCAAATGAATAACTTACTTGAATTGGACCATTTTACACTATGTCCATTGTAGATTTGTGTCTCTGACAGTTCGTTTGGTTGCAGGGGACATATTCAGTTTTTATGGCCAAAATGTGCTTTTCAGAGCCTGAAAAGCATGTTTTGGCCGAGTATGATAATTTTCATTAAAACTTGATTTCTATCACTGTGAATAATGCCAAATGAATAACTTACTTGAATTGGACCATTTTACACTATGTCCATTGTAGATTTGTGTCTCCGACAGTTCGTTTGGTTGCAGGGGACATTTTCAGTTTTTATGGCCAAAATGTGCTTTTCAGAGGCTGAAAAGCATGTTTTGGCCGAGTATGATGATTTTCATTAAAACTTAATTTCTATCACTTCGAATGATGCCAAATGAATAACTTACTTGAATTGGACCATTTTACACGATGTCCATTGTAGATTTGTGTCTCTGACAGTTCGTTTGGTTGCAGGGGACATATTCAGTTTTTATGGCCAAAATGTGCTTTTCAGGGGCTGAAAACCATGATTTTGGCCGAGTATGATAATTTTCATTAAAACTTGATTTCTATCCATTCGAATGATGCCAAATGAATAACTTACTTGAATTGGACCATTTTACACTATGTCCATTGTAGATTTGTGTCTCTGACAGTTCGTTTGGTTGCAGGGGACATATTCAGTTTTTATGGCCAAAATGTGCTTTTCAGGGGCTGAAAAGCATGTTTTGGCCAAGTATGATAATTTTCATTAAAACTTGATTTCTATCCATTCGAATGATGCCAAATGAATAACTTACTTGAATTGGACCATTTTACACTATGTCCATTGTAGATTTGTGTCTCTGACAGTTCGTTTGGTTGCAGGGGACATATTCAGTTTTTATGGCCAAAATGTGCTTTTCAGGGGCTGAAAAGCATGTTTTGGCCGAGTATGATAATTTTCATTAAAACTTGATTTCTATCACTTCGAATGATGCCAAATGAATAACTTACTTGAATTGGACCATTTTACACTATGTCCATTGTAGATTTCTGTCTCCGACAGTTCGTTTGGTTGCAGGGGACATTTTCAGTTTTTATGGCCAAAATGTGCTTTTCAGAGGCTGAAAAGCATGTTTTGGCCGAGTATGATAATTTTCATTAAAACTTGATTTCTATCACTTCGAATGATGCCAAATGAATAACTTACTTGAATTGGACCATTTTACACTATGTCCATTGTAGATTTGTGTGTCTGACAGTTCGTTTGGTTGCAGGGGACATATTCAGTTTTTATGGCCAAAATGTGCTTTTCAGGGGCTGAAAAGCATGTTTTGGCCGAGTATGATAATTTTCATTAAAACTTGATTTCTATCCATTCGAATGATGCCAAATGAATAACTTACTTGAATTGGACCATTTTACACTATGTCCATTGTAGATTTGTGTCTCTGACAGTTCGTTTGGTTGCAGGGGACATATTCAGTTTTTATGGCCAAAATGTGCTTTTCAGGGACTGAAAAGCACGTTTTGGCAGAGTATGATAATTTTCATTAAAACTTGATTTCTATCCATTCGAATGATGCCAAATGAATAACTTACTTGAATTGGACCATTTTACACTATGTCCATTGTAGATTTGTGTCTCTGACAGTTCGTTTGGTTGCAGGGGACATTTTCAGTTTTTATTGCCAAAATGTGCTTTTCAGAGGCTGAAAAGCACGTTTTGGCCGAGTATGATAATTTTCATTAAAACTTGATTTCTATCCATTCGAATGATGCCAAATAAATAACTTACTTGATTTGGACCATTTTACACTATGTCCATTGTAGATTTGTGTCTCTGACAGTTCGTTTGGTTGCAGGGGACATATTCAGTTTTTATGGCCAAAATGTGCTTTTCGGGGGCTGAAAAGCATGTTTTGGCCGAGTATGATAATTTTCATTAAAACTTGATTTCTATCCATTCGAATGATGCCAAATGAATAACTTACTTGAATTGGACCATTTTACACTATGTCCATTGTAGATTTGTGTCTCTGACAGTTCGTTTGGTTGCAGGGGACATATTCAGTTTTTATGGCCAAAATGTGCTTTTCAGGGGCTGAAAAGCATGTTTTGGCCGAGTATGATAATTTTCATTAAAACTTGATTTCTATCACTTCGAATGATGCCAAATGAATAACTTACTTGAATTGGACCATTTTACACTATGTCCATTGTAGATTTCTGTCTCCGACAGTTCGTTTGGTTGCAGGGGACATTTTCAGTTTTTATGGCCAAAATGTGCTTTTCAGAGGCTGAAAAGCATGTTTTGGCCGAGTATGATAATTTTCATTAAAACTTGATTTCTATCACTTCGAATGATGCCAAATGAATAACTTACTTGAATTGGACCATTTTACACTATGTCCATTGTAGATTTGTGTGTCTGACAGTTCGTTTGGTTGCAGGGGACATATTCAGTTTTTATGGCCAAAATGTGCTTTTCAGGGGCTGAAAACCATGTTTTGGCCGAGTATGATAATTTTCATTAAAACTTGATTTCTATCCATTCGAATGATGCCAAATGAATAACTTACTTTTATTGGACTTTTACACTATGTCCATTGTAGATTTGTGTGTCTGACAGTTCGTTTGGTTGCAGGGGACATATTCAGTTTTTATGGCCAAAATGTGCTTTTCAGGGGCTGAAAACCATGTTTTGGCCGAGTATGATAATTTTCATTAAAACTTGATTTCTATCCATTCGAATGATGCCAAATGAATAACTTACTTTTATTGGACCATTTTACACTATGTCCATTGTAGATTTGTGTGTCTGACAGTTCGTTTGGTTGCAGGGGACATATTCAGTTTTTATGGCCAAAATGTGCTTTTCAGGGGCTGAAAACCATGTTTTGGCCGAGTATGATAATTTTCATTAAAACTTGATTTCTATCCATTCGAATGATGCCAAATGAATAACTTACTTGAATTGGACCATTTTACACTATGTCCATTGTAGATTTGTGTCTCTGACAGTTCGTTTGGTTGCAGGGGACATATTCAGTTTTTATGGCCAAAATGTGCTTTTCAGGGACTGAAAAGCACGTTTTGGCAGAGTATGATAATTTTCATTAAAACTTGATTTCTATCACTTCGAATGATGCCAAATGAATAACTTACTTGAATTGGACCATTTTACACTATGTCCATTGTAGATTTGTGTGTCTGACAGTTCGTTTGGTTGCAGGGGACATATTCAGTTTTTATGGCCAAAATGTGCTTTTCAGGGGCTGAAAACCATGTTTTGGCCGAGTATGATAATTTTCATTAAAACTTGATTTCTATCCATTCGAATGATGCCAAATGAATAACTTACTTGAATTGGACCATTTTACACTATGTCCATTGTAGATTTGTGTCTCTGACAGTTCGTTTGGTTGCAGGTATTGTTTTTATGGCCAAAATGTGCTTTTCAGGGGCTGAAAAGCATGTTTTGGCCGAGTATGATAATTTTCATTAAAACTTGATTTCTATCACTTCGAATGATGCCAAATGAATAACTTACTTGAATTGGACCATTTTACACTATGTCCATTGTAGATTTCTGTCTCGGACAGTTCGTTTGGTTGCAGGGGACATTTTCAGTTTTTATGGCCAAAATGTGCTTTTCAGAGGCTGAAAAGCATGTTTTGGCCGAGTATGATAATTTTCATTAAAAGTTGATTTCTATCACTTCGAATGATGCCAAATGAATAACTTACTTGAATTGGACCATTTTACACTATGTCCATTGTAGATTTGTGTCTCCGACAGTTCGTTTTGTTGCAGGGGACATTTTCAGTTTTTATGGCCAAAATGTGCTTTTCAGAGGCTGAAAAGAATGTTTTGGCCGAGTATGATAATTTTCATTAAAACTTGATTTCTATCACTTCGAATGATGCCAAATGAATAACTTACTTGAATTGGACCATTTTACACTATGTCCATTGTAGATTTGTGTCTCCGACAGTTCGTTTTGTTGCAGGGGACATTTTCAGTTTTTATGGCCAAAATGTGCTTTTCAGAGGCTGAAAAGCATGTTTTGGCCGAGTATGATAATTTTCATTAAAACTTGATTTCTATCACTTCGAATGATGCCAAATGAATAACTTACTTGAATTGGACCATTTTACACTATGTCCATTGTAGATTTGTGTCTCCGACAGTTCGTTTGGTTGCAGGGGACATTTTCAGTTTTTATGGCCAAAATGTGCTTTTCAGAGGCTGAAAAGCATGTTTTGGCCGAGTATGATGATTTTCATTAAAACTTAATTTCTATCACTTCGAATGATGCCAAATGAATAACTTACTTGAATTGGACCATTTTACACTATGTCCATTGTAGATTTGTGTCTCTGACAGTTCGTTTGGTTGCAGGGGACATATTCAGTTTTTATGGCCAAAATGTGCTTTTCAGGGGCTGAAAACCATGTTTTGGCCGAGTATGATAATTTTCATTAAAACTTGATTTCTATCCATTCGAATGATGCCAAATGAATAACTTACTTGAATTGGACCATTTTACACTATGTCCATTGTAGATTTGTGTCTCTGACAGTTCGTTTGGTTGCAGGGGACATATTCAGTTTTTATGGCCAAAATGTGCTTTTCAGGGACTGAAAAGCACGTTTTGGCAGAGTATGATAATTTTCATTAAAACTTGATTTCTATCCATTCGAATGATGCCAAATGAATAACTTACTTGAATTGGACCATTTTACACTATGTCCATTGTAGATTTGTGTCTCTGACAGTTCGTTTGGTTGCAGGGGACATATTCCTTTTTTTATGGCCAAAATGTGCTTTTCAGGGGCTGAAAAGCATGTTTTGGCCGAGTATGATAATTTTCATTAAAACTTGATTTCTATCCATTCGAATGATGCCAAATGAATAACTTACTTGAATTGGACCATTTTACACTATGTCCATTGTAGATTTGTGTGTCTGACAGTTCGTTTGGTTGCAGGGGACATATTCAGTTTTTATGGCCAAAATGTGCTTTTCAGGGGCTGAAAACCATGTTTTGGCCGAGTATGATAATTTTCATTAAAACTTGATTTCTATCCATTCGAATGATGCCAAATGAATAACTTACTTGAATTGGACCATTTTACACTATGTCCATTGTAGATTTGTGTCTCTGACAGTTCGTTTGGTTGCAGGGGACATATTCAGTTTTTATGGCCAAAATGTGCTTTTCAGGGACTGAAAAGCACGTTTTGGCAGAGTATGATAATTTTCATTAAAACTTGATTTCTATCACTTCGAATGATGCCAAATGAATAACTTACTTGAATTGGACCATTTTACACTATGTCCATTGTAGATTTGTGTGTCTGACAGTGGTTGCAGGGGACATATTCAGTTTTTATGGCCAAAATGTGCTTTTCAGGGGCTGAAAACCATGTTTTGGCCAAGTATGATATTTTTCATTAAAACTTGATTTCTATCCATTCGAATGATGCCAAATGAATAACTTACTTGAATTGGACCATTTTACACTATGTCCATTGTAGATTTGTGTCTCTGACAGTTCGTTTGGTTGCAGGGGACATATTCAGTTTTTATGGCCAAAATGTGCTTTTCAGGGACTGAAAAGCACGTTTTGGCAGAGTATGATAATTTTCATTAAAACTTGATTTCTATCCATTCGAATGATGCCAAATGAATAACTTACTTGAATTGGACCATTTTACACTATGTCCATTGTAGATTTGTGTCTCTGACAGTTCGTTTGGTTGCAGGTATTGTTTTTATGGCCAAAATGTGCTTTTCAGGGGCTGAAAAGCATGTTTTGGCCGAGTATGATAATTTTCATTAAAACTTGATTTCTATCACTTCGAATGATGCCAAATGAATAACTTACTTGAATTGGACCATTTTACACTATGTCCATTGTAGATTTCTGTCTCGGACAGTTCGTTTGGTTGCAGGGGACATTTTCAGTTTTTATGGCCAAAATGTGCTTTTCAGAGGCTGAAAAGCATGTTTTGGCCGAGTATGATAATTTTCATTAAAACTTGATTTCTATCACTTCGAATGATGCCAAATGAATAACTTACTTGAATTGGACCATTTTACACTATGTCCATTGTAGATTTGTGTCTCCGACAGTTCGTTTTGTTGCAGGGGACATTTTCAGTTTTTATGGCCAAAATGTGCTTTTCAGAGGCTGAAAAGAATGTTTTGGCCGAGTATGATAATTTTCATTAAAACTTGATTTCTATCACTTCGAATGATGCCAAATGAATAACTTACTTGAATTGGACCATTTTACACTATGTCCATTGTAGATTTGTGTCTCCGACAGTTCGTTTTGTTGCAGGGGACATTTTCAGTTTTTATGGCCAAAATGTGCTTTTCAGAGGCTGAAAAGCATGTTTTGGCCGAGTATGATAATTTTCATTAAAACTTGATTTCTATCACTTCGAATGATGCCAAATGAATAACTTACTTGAATTGGACCATTTTACACTATGTCCATTGTAGATTTGTGTCTCCGACAGTTCGTTTGGTTGCAGGGGACATTTTCAGTTTTTATGGCCAAAATGTGCTTTTCAGAGGCTGAAAAGCATGTTTTGGCCGAGTATGATGATTTTCATTAAAACTTAATTTCTATCACTTCGAATGATGCCAAATGAATAACTTACTTGAATTGGACCATTTTACACTATGTCCATTGTAGATTTGTGTCTCTGACAGTTCGTTTGGTTGCAGGGGACATATTCAGTTTTTATGGCCAAAATGTGCTTTTCAGGGGCTGAAAACCATGTTTTGGCCGAGTATGATAATTTTCATTAAAACTTGATTTCTATCCATTCGAATGATGCCAAATGAATAACTTACTTGAATTGGACCATTTTACACTATGTCCATTGTAGATTTGTGTCTCTGACAGTTCGTTTGGTTGCAGGGGACATATTCAGTTTTTATGGCCAAAATGTGCTTTTCAGGGGCTGAAAAGCATGTTTTGGCCGAGTATGATAATTTTCAATAAAACTTGATTTCTATCACTTCGAATGATGCCAAATGAATAACTTACTTGAATTGGACCATTTTACACTATGTCCATTGTAGATTTCTGTCTCCGACAGTTCGTTTGGTTGCAGGGGACATTTTCAGTTTTTATGGCCAAAATGTGCTTTTCAGAGGCTGAAAAGCATGTTTTGGCCGAGTATGATAATTTTCATTAAAACTTGATTTCTATCACTTCGAATGATGCCAAATGAATAACTTACTTGAATTGGACCATTTTACACTATGTCCATTGTAGATTTGTGTGTCTGACAGTTCGTTTGGTTGCAGGGGACATATTCAGTTTTTATGGCCAAAATGTGCTTTTCAGGGGCTGAAAAACATGTTTTGGCCGAGTATGATAATTTTCATTAAAACTTGATTTCTATCCATTCGAATGATGCCAAATGAATAACTTACTTGAATTGGACCATTTTACACTATGTCCATTGTAGATTTGTGTCTCTGACAGTTCGTTTGGTTGCAGGGGACATATTCAGTTTTTATGGCCAAAATGTGCTTTTCAGGGACTGAAAAGCACGTTTTGGCAGAGTATGATAATTTTCATTAAAACTTGATTTCTATCCATTCGAATGATGCCAAATGAATAACTTACTTGAATTGGACCATTTTACACTATGTCCATTGTAGATTTGTGTCTCTGACAGTTCGTTTGGTTGCAGGGGACATATTCCTTTTTTTATGGCCAAAATGTGCTTTTCAGGGGCTGAAAAGCATGTTTTGGCCGAGTATGATAATTTTCATTAAAACTTGATTTCTATCCATTCGAATGATGCCAAATGAATAACTTACTTGATTTGGACCATTTTACACTATGTCCATTGTAGATTTGTGTCTCTGACAGTTCGTATGGTTGCAGGGGACATTTTCAGTTTTTATTGCTAAAATGTGCTTTTCAGAGGCTGAAAAGCACGTTTTGGCCGAGTATGATAATTTTCATTAAAACTTGATTTCTATCACTTCGAATGATGCCAAATGAATAACTTACTTGAATTGGACCATTTTACACTATGTCCATTGTAGATTTCTGTCTCCGACAGTTCGTTTGGTTGCAGGGGACATTTTCAGTTTTTATGGCCAAAATGTGCTTTTCAGAGGCTGAAAAGCATGTTTTGGCCGAGTATGATAATTTTCATTAAAACTTGATTTCTATCACTTCGAATGATGCCAAATGAATAACTTACTTGAATTGGACCATTTTACACTATGTCCATTGTAGATTTGTGTCTCCGACAGTTCGTTTTGTTGCAGGGGATATTTTCAGTTTTTATGGCGAAAATGTGCTTTTCAGAGGCTGAAAAGCATGTTTTGGCCGAGTATGATAATTTTCAATAAAACTTGATTTCTATCACTTCGAATGATGCCAAATGAATAACTTACTTGAATTGGACCATTTTACACTATGTCCATTGTAGATTTGTGTCTCTGACAGTTCGTTTGGTTGCAGGGGACATATTCAGTTTTTATGGCCAAAATGTGCTTTTCAGGGGCTGAAAAGCATGTTTTGGCCGAGTATGATAATTTTCATTAAAACTTGATTTCTATCACTTCGAATGATGCCAAATGAATAACTTACTTGAATTGGACCATTTTACACTATGTCCATTGTAGATTTGTGTCTCCGACAGTTCGTTTGGTTGCAGGGGACATTTTCAGTTTTTATGGCCAAAATGTGCTTTTCAGAGGCTGAAAAGCATGTTTTGGCCGAGTATGATAATTTTCATTAAAACTTGATTTCTATCACTTCGAATGATGCCAAATGAATAATGTTGGGGTAATCATTATTATAAATGTGTTTGCAATGAATATAGAGCCTAATAATATACATGCTTACTATATTAATCAATATATTTGCTCATCCTAAATGTGTAACTATATTAAACAATATATATATGTGTTTGATCGCCTTTATGTTAGAGTTGAATTAATATGTGAAGCAAACGCTTGCGCCAAGGTCGCTCTCCAGGACAGCGAGAGATACAAGTTCGAAAGGACATAAAACAATCCACTGAGTTCTTGCTCCGAGGACTGATTACTGGAAGATACGCGTCGACCCCTTCCCCAGATGCGAGTTCAACAGGGAAGATCGGTGAAGGACGCTTAAATTGTTGTTGGGTCAGCGGATGACTATCAAGCATATTGTTTTAATTTGTGACGCTAGGTTGACGTTTGGGTTACTTGATTATGGAATTGTTTTGTTTCTTGCTTACGCAAATGGAATCAATAACCTTGTAATTGTTTTGATTTGAAGCCTTAAATGGGCAGGACATAATGCCGTTCTTTAGAATAATCTTGGGTGGGGCGAGCTGCCGGATGTATTCTCTCTTGCAAGAATTAAATGTGATGTGACTACAGATGCCTTTTTTATTGAAAGCTGAATAGGAAAAACCTAAGGAACCTACAATTGGATGAACCTAACATTTGGTCCTTCGAGCCTGTGGTCAAGATACCGGAGCAGAATCCAGGTCGCTTCCGTTCGATATCTGGAAAGACCGTGCACGGCGCTTAAATACCCTTTCCGGGCTGGATTACTCGACGAGGCGACTTGGGTTCTCGACGGTTGACGACTAACACTCTGAAAGAGACATCTGGTGTCATATCTGGTAAGTCCATTTTTTTTAAATGTGACTCGCGTCCAGGGGACTGCGACACGCGTCCAGGGGACTGCGTTACAAACCCTGGGTATACTAGTCGCTGCCAGGTAACGAGACAGAGCATGAGTCTATAAAACTTGGGGCAGTTCGGGGTGTCCTGTACTGTGGTCCGGAAAGGTACAAATATAACTCTGACAGTATATCAAGCTAGGGTATACATTTGTGTTGCGTGTGTTACGTGTTGCGTGTGTTACGTATGTCCTTCCGCGGAAAAAGAAATTTACTAACTGATAACTGAGTGCACGCGAGCTCCATCCAAAGATGGGCAGCTCGAATAAAAAAGCGGCTAGAGACGACGATCCAAAACAGCGTCTGCCGTGTAGAGATTGAAATTTGTTGAAAATCAAAGCGCTACAAGGGTTAAACACCTAAATTTATGGATAAACAAATATGGGTTTGCTGGCCAGCTTAAATATGCATGAAATATTAAAACCTGCGGGATAAAATACGCACTAAGCATAGAAGTAATCTATATATAATATGTGAAGGGAGACACAAGCGACACGGCTTGTTCCACAGATACTAATTATGGTTTTTGATGACGAGGCGGGGAAAGGCAAAACGTGCTGTTTTGTAAATGATAGCGGTCCTCGGCTGGTTGATAGGAGCGAGGCGATGGGCTGTTTTATTCTAAAAACAAGACGGGCCTGCTCAAAATGATTTGAATGAGGATGTTGAGCTAAATTTTAAACCAGAGATCACATTCTTTGTGAATGAATTCAATTGGAATTTTTTGTATGATGCTGAAAGTTGTAAAACGGCAATTAAAATGGTTATTTCCAAGTCCTAGGCATACTTTGTTAATAGTACCTAAATGTACTATCAATTTGATGGAATGAAATGGCTTATTGCGGATTATCTTGGTTTTATCCTGTCAGCGGGAATATTTTGGTTAACAGAAATACAAAACAGCAAATTAAATGTTTAGCGGGGTTGCCAAAACTGCGTTTTTTGTCATACTCTAAACTTGCCAAATAATGTGTTGATTGGGGGGAAGCGCTCTGTTTTGGTGCGGCGGACCGCACAAGCGACTAAAAATTTTGGGGGACCCCTTCCGTGGAGAATATTACAATTATTGGCCTTGAGGGCGCTGAAGCAAACTTGAGGGCAGAAATGGGTTTTGCTATGATATAGTTGTGCTTGCAGCATATTGTGCGTTGTAATTGTACACAGGAGGTGAAACATTGTGCGCAGAAAAAGAGGTCGCTTAGGAATGTCAACATTGATAAGCTGCTTCTGCAGCGAGCGTGAAGGTCACAGTCAGCGGCTAAGGGCGCGCTTCCGTTTAAACATTTCAGAACAATCATGGTCTGCAAGGGATGCATGGTTCCGCAATTATCTTCGCATTTATTTTTGGGATTTAATAAGAAATAGTTTTCGAGGTGATAGAAAATCTGTTTGGCAAAGATTGATTTGGTAAAAGCTTTGGAATTGGGAATAAATACTATTATTATTATTTTATTTTTTTGTTTTGTGAAGTTCAAAGGGCTCTTGATTGAAGAGAGCTAGTTTTGGAGGATAAAACGATATTATTACAGTTTTTGAATGGTTGGTTTGTTCAAAATACTTCAATATAGGTGATTGGCTGGTTTAAAGAAAAATGAATGGAATTTTGTTTTTGTTTTTTACAATATTATGGCATATTGGTTACAATTTGTGGGTCCTTTATTAAGCATTAAAAAAAAAATTGTAATTAGGAAATGCCTAGTAAAAGGTTGATTTCTCTAATTTAATTATTGTAGATTTTCCTTGTGGTAACGGAGAGCTATAAAAAATAGCTCTTATCTTAAGTAAACATACATACATTTTTTAGGTATTAAGAGTTATTTGGTTGTTAAAGAGATCAGACATGAATTTAACAATGCAGAAATGGCATGAGAAATTTCGTGGCATTCGTCCAAATTATTAGGTAAATTGAACCTGGCTGGGGTAGATAAGATAATTGGTTAAGGATAGGCATAGTTTCCCTAGAAGAAACATGGAGCGTCTTTAGGTGCACAAAAGACTTTCCTTGTTTGACCTGAAGGGGGCGTATGCTTTGGTATAGGGCATATTGATGACTATTGGGGCGTTATTACTGTCTATTGCTTTAGGGGCATACAAATTAAGAATTTAGCCAAAACTTACTGCATTGCAATTATGGGGTTAATACACCTGAATGTTACGGTGATAACGATTGGCAATAACAAGCTTAGATAAAGGGGAATATCTACAACAAATTCAGGTAGGGCCTTTCATGGTGTGAAACAAGTGATGAAATAATGTCTATGTTTTAAAAATAACATCTCCAAATTATAAAATATCAACCTTGGAGAAATGCTTTAAGTAGATGGGTTGACTAGAATGGGCAAAATTCGATAACATTGAAAGGGGGGTAACTTAATGCAGAACAATGAGATAAAGTTTTTTTACAAACGGTTTAAAATACTAAAAGGGGGTGTGTGTGTGTTTCAATGTGTCACAACTTTTCCGTTATTGCATTATTGGCGAATAGATATGTGGCATGTGGATCTAATACATTAATTATCTAGTTTCTTCAGGCATCAATTTTGCGGTTCGAGGATCTACTAATGCGGAGTGGATCCAGACCTTCCGGAGTGTGGAGTATTCCTGGTGTCCTCAAGAATTCGTAGGTTTTCTCTGGGTACTCCAGTTCTACTCCAACAAACCAAAATTATGGATGATTGGGGGAGCACTCAAAGCAAATTCCTTGATTATGAGTGCGAGCGTGGATGAGTGTCTGTCTTTTGTGTTTTAATTGGCTGGCCACCAAGATATATCAATATTCTAATATCAAGGTGGAATATTTCTGAAATCGCTGATAAGCCTTTCAAGGACGGCGGTGGCAGAGTAGGACAGAAACAAAAAGAAAAGAATTTCGCCAAATGAAATTTTTTTGATTTCTGCAATGGGAAATTTTGGGAACCTGGGGGACTAAACAAAAACAAAAGACTTATCTGGGAGGGCTGCCATTTTTAGTCATGGTAAATTTCATGCCTCAAAAAAGGGGGAGGTTATATATATTCAATCTATATGCAGATATATGGCCAAAACACGGGCGATTCCCCCTTATGTCAAGCTACAAAAACTACATATCCATTTCAAAGGATACACATGGATTTTATAGAATATGTGTGGTACATAACAGTCCTAAAACAGATTGGGGAAACCTTGTTGCAGAAACTGGTCTAGATTGGCAAGCTTGGATGACACACCCGTGTGCAAAAAACCATCAGGCCTTCGATAAAATTAAACCATACGGTGGGGGCATTACAAATCATTATTCAGACTGACAAATTAACTTGTGGATCCTTGTCTGACGTTTTTCCTGAGTCCATGGGCAGGTGGAGAAGACTCTTTTTACAAAAAAATCTACAATTGTGTCTCAACAACAATGTCTATGGAGACGGTAGGAAAGTCGTCAGAGATGGAAACACCCGGATCCGCCATAGTAAAATTAAAATCTGAAATGACCAGAGAATTCATTTCTGCAACGGGGAGTTCCCAAACGGGAGGCGGTAAGAAAAATTGGTTATTGTTGATGGAAAATGCAGCTATTACTATAAATCAAACCTGCATAACATGTATGGGGCCCCGCTCTCTCTTACGAGTAGTGCCCGCGCAAATTACTCCTGATTGTGTAATGGAGATAATGACAAATGAAAATGTAAGCCCCAATTGTGAGAAATGGAATAATGTCTACCCAGTTACAAGAACTTTTCAACACATGTCGCTTTTAAATCATTTTACCTGCTTAAAACCTTACAGGGCATGGTCTGAAGCTGGAGGCGATAAATGAGACGTGGTGTGCCCACGTCCTAAAACCGACTACACCCTGGTACCACGTTCTGACCTATGGTGGTGGTGGGGTCAAAACAAATTATACGACTCCTGCCAAAATGACAGCAGGACTTTGTGCCTTGGTCTCACTGCTATTACCAGTGTCTGTTTTTCCATCTACAGTAGAGGAGATACAATTGGCTGCACAGAAATCCGGTATGATGGCGGGCCCCTCGCGACGGCGTCGATCGGAGAGAGGGTGATCCGACATACATTGATGCGATTGGCATCCACGAGGATGAGTATAAGTTGGCTAATCAGATCGCAGCAGGTTGGGAGTATATTTTTCTTTTAATTACTCCAAACAAAATGTTGATTGGATAAATTACCTGCATTACAATGTCAAAAAAAAACTTGGAAACTATACTGAACAGGGAACAATTGGCAGCCACCAGTCTTATGGCGTTCCAGGATCGCATAGCAGATGATATGCTGCTTGCGGAGCAAGGGGGCGTGTGTGCAATGGTTGGAGATCAATGTTGCACCTTCATACCGAACAACACGTCACCCGGTGGGTCCCTCACCCAGGCCATTAGTGGCCTGCAGACCCTCAACCGCAATATGAAGGAGCATTCTGGAGTCAGAGAATCCGCCCTTGAAAGCTGGTGGCATGTCCTTTGGATTTTGGCCCAAATTTGTTGCATTTTCCGTAGCCCTTTTTGCTACGATTTTGACATTATGTGGGTGTTGTATTATTCCCTGCTTAAGATCTTTGATGAGCCGACTTATAACCACTGCGATTGCCCCTACAAATTCTAAATTCCATGAATGATATCCTCTGTTGATGAGACATACTGAGGGAAGCAGTGAATTTCAAGAGCATGGTAATTTCGAGGATGAAAAATATGGCGAAAATGATTTTGTTTTCTGCTTTCAGACCTGCCGAACGAGTAGGGCCTAAGCGGGTAAAATTAAAACAGCCAACGGAGATATCCCTCTCTTCTTGGATTTGCCATAAAATAAATAACGAACATATAATAAAAAAGGGGGGAATGTTGGGTTAATTCTGGGATGTTACTATATGTTCATTTGGAATTAATGGAATAAAGCTGAAAGGAAGTTTTATTAAGGAGATCATGTGCAAATTTATAATATAGGGGGGAATGTTGGGGTAATCATTATTATAAATGTGTTTGCAATGAATATAGAGCCTAATAATATACATGCTTACTATATTAATCAATATATTTGCTCATCCTAAATGTGTAACTATATTAAACAATATATATATGTGTTTGATCGCCTTTATGTTAGAGTTGAATTAATATGTGAAGCAAACGCTTGCGCCAAGGTCGCTCTCCAGGACAGCGAGAGATACAAGTTCGAAAGGACATAAAACAATCCACTGAGTTCTTGCTCCGAGGACTGATTACTGGAAGATACGCGTCGACCCCTTCCCCAGATGCGAGTTCAACAGGGAAGATCGGTGAAGGACGCTTAAATTGTTGTTGGGTCAGCGGATGACTATCAAGCATATTGTTTTAATTTGTGACGCTAGGTTGACGTTTGGGTTACTTGATTATGGAATTGTTTTGTTTCTTGCTTACGCAAATGGAATCAATAACCTTGTAATTGTTTTGATTTGAAGCCTTAAATGGGCAGGACATAATGCCGTTCTTTAGAATAATCTTGGGTGGGGCGAGCTGCCGGATGTATTCTCTCTTGCAAGAATTAAATGTGATGTGACTACAGATGCCTTTTTTATTGAAAGCTGAATTGGAAAAACCTAAGGAACCTACAATTGGATGAACCTAACAAATAACTTACTTGAATTGGACCATTTTACACTATGTCCATTGTAGATTTGTGTCTCCGACAGTTCGTTTTGTTGCAGGGGACATTTTCAGTTTTTATGGCCAAAATGTGCTTTTCAGAGGCTGAAAAGCATGTTTTGGCCGATTATGATAATTTTCATTAAAACTTGATTTCTATCACTTCGAATGATGCCAAATGAATAACTTACTTGAATTGGACCATTTTACACTATGTCCATTGTAGATTTGTGTCTCCGACAGTTCGTTTGGTTGCAGGGGACATTTTCAGTTTTTATGGCCAAAATGTGCTTTTCAGAGGCTGAAAAGCATGTTTTGGCCGAGTATGATGATTTTCATTAAAACTTAATTTCTATCACTTCGAATGATGCCAAATGAATAACTTACTTGAATTGGACCATTTTACACTATGTCCATTGTAGATTTGTGTCTCTGACAGTTCGTTTGGTTGCAGGGGACATATTCAGTTTTTATGGCCAAAATGTGCTTTTCAGGGGCTGAAAACCATGTTTTGGCCGAGTATGATAATTTTCATTAAAACTTGATTTCTATCCATTCGAATGATGCCAAATGAATAACTTACTTGAATTGGACCATTTTACACTATGTCCATTGTAGATTTGTGTCTCTGACAGTTCGTTTGGTTGCAGGGGACATATTCAGTTTTTATGGCCAAAATGTGCTTTTCAGGGGCTGAAAAGCATGTTTTGGCCGAGTATGATAATTTTCATTAAAACTTGATTTCTATCACTTCGAATGATGCCAAATGAATAACTTACTTGAATTGGACCATTTTACACTATGTCCATTGTAGATTTCTGTCTCCGACAGTTCGTTTGGTTGCAGGGGACATTTTCAGTTTTTATGGCCAAAATGTGCTTTTCAGAGGCTGAAAAGCATGTTTTGGCCGAGTATGATAATTTTCATTAAAACTTGATTTCTATCACTTCGAATGATGCCAAATGAAAAACTTACTTGAATTGGACCATTTTACACTATGTCCATTGTAGATTTGTGTCTCTGACAGTTCGTTTGGTTGCAGGGGACATATTCAGTTTTTATGGCCAAAATGTGCTTTTCAGGGGCTGAAAAGCATGTTTTGGCCGAGTATGATAATTTTCATTAAAACTTGATTTCTATCACTTCGAATGATGCCAAATGAATAACTTACTTGAATTGGACCATTTTACACTATGTCCATTGTAGATTTCTGTCTCCGACAGTTCGTTTGGTTGCAGGGGACATTTTCAGTTTTTATGGCCAAAATGTGCTTTTCAGAGGCTGAAAAGCATGTTTTGGCCGAGTATGATAATTTTCATTAAAACTTGATTTCTATCACTTCGAATGATGCCAAATGAATAACTTACTTGAATTGGACCATTTTACACTATGTCCATTGTAGATTTGTGTGTCTGACAGTTCGTTTGGTTGCAGGGGACATATTCAGTTTTTATGGCCAAAATGTGCTTTTCAGGGGCTGAAAACCATGTTTTGGCCGAGTATGATAATTTTCATTAAAACTTGATTTCTATCCATTCGAATGATGCCAAATGAATAACTTACTTGAATTGGACCATTTTACACTATGTCCATTGTAGATTTGTGTCTCTGACAGTTCGTTTGGTTGCAGGGGACATATTCAGTTTTTATGGCCAAAATGTGCTTTTCAGGGACAGAAAAGCACGTTTTGGCAGAGTATGATAATTTTCATTAAAACTTGATTTCTATCCATTCGAATGATGCCAAATGAATAACTTACTTGAATTGGACCATTTTACACTATGTCCATTGTAGATTTGTGTCTCTGACAGTTCGTTTGGTTGCAGGGGACATATTCCTTTTTTTATGGCCAAAATGTGCTTTTCAGGGGCTGAAAAGCATGTTTTGGCCGAGTATGATAATTTTCATTAAAACTTGATTTCTATCACTTCGAATGATGCCAAATGAATAACTTACTTGAATTGGACCATTTTACACTATGTCCATTGTAGATTTGTGTATCCGACAGTTCGTATGGTTGCAGGGGACATTTTCAGTTTTTATTGCCAAAATGTGCTTTTCAGAGGCTGAAAAGCACGTTTTGGCCGAGTATGATAATTTTCATTAAAACTTTATTTCTATCCATTCGAATGATGCCAAATGAATAACTTACTTGATTTGGACCATTTTACACTATGTCCATTGTAGATTTGTGTCTCTGACAGTTCGTTTGGTTGCAGGGGACATATTCAGTTTTTATGGCCAAAATGTGCTTTTCAGGGGCTGAAAAGCATGTTTTGGCCGAGTATGATAATTTTCATTAAAACTTGATTTCTATCACTTCGAATGATGCCAAATGAATAACTTACTTGAATTGGACCATTTTACACTATGTCCATTGTAGATTTCTGTCTCGGACAGTTCGTTTGGTTGCAGGGGACATTTTCAGTTTTTATGGCCAAAATGTGCTTTTCAGAGGCTGAAAAGCATGTTTTGGCCGAGTATGATGATTTTCATTAAAACTTAATTTCTATCACTTCGAATGATGCCAAATGAATAACTTACTTGAATTGGACCATTTTACACTATGTCCATTGTAGATTTGTGTCTCTGACAGTTCGTTTGGTTGCAGGGGACATATTCAGTTTTTATGGCCAAAATGTGCTTTTCAGGGGCTGAAAACCATGTTTTGGCCGAGTATGATAATTTTCATTAAAACTTGATTTCTATCCATTCGAATGATGCCAAATGAATAACTTACTTGAATTGGACCATTTTACACTATGTCCATTGTAGATTTGTGTCTCTGACAGTTCGTTTGGTTGCAGGGGACATATTCAGTTTTTATGGCCAAAATGTGCTTTTCAGGGGCTGAAAAGCATGTTTTGGCCGAGTATGATAATTTTCATTAAAACTTGATTTCTATCCATTCGAATGATGCCAAATGAATAACTTACTTGAATTGGACCATTTTACACTATTTCCATTGTAGATTTGTGTCTCTGACAGTTCGTTTGGTTGCAGGGGACATATTCAGTTTTTATGGCCAAAATGTGCTTTTCAGGGGCTGAAAGGCATGTTTTGGCCGAGTATGATAATTTTCATTAAAACTTGATTTCTATCACTTCGAATGATGCCAAATGAATAACTTACTTGAATTGGACCATTTTACACTATGTCCATTGTAGATTTCTGTCTCCGACAGTTCGTTTGGTTGCAGGGGACATTTTCAGTTTTTATGGCCAAAATGTGCTTTTCAGAGGCTGAAAAGCATGTTTTGGCCGAGTATGATAATTTTCATTAAAACTTGATTTCTATCACTTCGAATGATGCCAAATGAATAACTTACTTGAATTGGACCATTTTACACTATGTCCATTGTAGATTTGTGTCTCCGACAGTTCGTTTGGTTGCAGGGGACATTTTCAGTTTTTATGGCCAAAATGTGCTTTTCAGAGGCTGAAAAGCATGTTTTGGCCGAGTATGATAATTTTCATTAAAACTTGATTTCTATCACTTCGAATGATGCCAAATGAATAACTTACTTGAATTGGACCATTTTACACTATGTCCATTGTAGATTTGTGTCTCTGACAGTTCGTTTGGTTGCAGGGGACATATTCAGTTTTTATGGCCAAAATGTGCTTTTCAGAGCCTGAAAAGCATGTTTTGGCCGAGTATGATAATTTTCATTAAAACTTGATTTCTATCACTGTGAATAATGCCAAATGAATAACTTACTCGAATTGGACCATTTTACACTATGTCCATTGTAGATTTGTGTCTCTGACAGTTCGTTTGGTTGCAGGGGACATATTCAGTTTTTATGGCCAAAATGTGCTTTTCAGGGGCTGAAAAGCATGTTTTGGCCGAGTATGATAATTTTCATTAAAACTTGATTTCTATCACTTCGAATGATGCCAAATGAATAACTTACTTGAATTGGACCATTTTACACTATGTCCATTGTAGATTTGTGTCTCCGACAGTTCGTTTGGTTGCAGGGGACATTTTCAGTTTTTATGGCCAAAATGTGCTTTTCAGAGGCTGAAAAGCATGTTTTGGCCGAGTATGATGATTTTCATTAAAACTTAATTTCTATCACTTCGAATGATGCCAAATGAATAACTTACTTGAATTGGACCATTTTACACTATGTCCATTGTAGATTTGTGTCTCTGACAGTTCGTTTGGTTGCAGGGGACATATTCAGTTTTTATGGCCAAAATGTGCTTTTCAGGGGCTGAAAACCATGATTTTGGCCGAGTATGATAATTTTCATTAAAACTTGATTTCTATCCATTCGAATGATGCCAAATGAATAACTTACTTGAATTGGACCATTTTACACTATGTCCATTGTAGATTTGTGTCTCTGACAGTTCGTTTGGTTGCAGGGGACATATTCAGTTTTTATGGCCAAAATGTGCTTTTCAGGGGCTGAAAAGCATGTTTTGGCCGAGTATGATAATTTTCATTAAAACTTGATTTCTATCCATTCGAATGATGCCAAATGAATAACTTACTTGAATTGGACCATTTTACACTATGTCCATTGTAGATTTGTGTCTCTGACAGTTCGTTTGGTTGCAGGGGACATATTCAGTTTTTATGGCCAAAATGTGCTTTTCAGGGGCTGAAAAGCATGTTTTGGCCGAGTATGATAATTTTCATTAAAACTTGATTTCTATCACTTCGAATTATGCCAAATGAATAACTTACTTGAATTGGACCATTTTACACTATGTCCATTGTAGATTTCTGTCTCCGACATTTCGTTTGGTTGCAGGGGACATTTTCAGTTTTTATGGCCAAAATGTGCTTTTCAGAGGCTGAAAAGCATGTTTTGGCCGAGTATGATAATTTTCATTAAAACTTGATTTCTATCACTTCGAATGATGCCAAATGAATAACTTACTTGAATTGGACCATTTTACACTATGTCCATTGTAGATTTGTGTCTCTGACAGTTCGTTTGGTTGCAGGGGACATATTCAGTTTTTATGGCCAAAATGTGCTTTTCAGAGCCTGAAAAGCATGTTTTGGCCGAGTATGATAATTTTCATTAAAACTTGATTTCTATCACTGTGAATAATGCCAAATGAATAACTTACTCGAATTGGACCATTTTACACTATGTCCATTGTAGATTTGTGTCTCTGACAGTTCGTTTGGTTGCAGGGGACATATTCAGTTTTTATGGCCAAAATGTGCTTTTCAGGGGCTGAAAAGCATGTTTAGGCTGAGTATGATAATTTTCATTAAAACTTGATTTCTATCACTTCGAATGATGCCAAATGAATAACTTACTTGAATTGGACCATTTTACACTATGTCCATTGTAGATTTGTGTCTCCGACAGTTCGTTTGGTTGCAGGGGACATTTTCAGTTTTTATGGCCAAAATGTGCTTTTCAGAGGCTGAAAAGCATGTTTTGGCCGAGTATGATGATTTTCATTAAAACTTAATTTCTATCACTTCGAATGATGCCAAATGAATAACTTACTTGAATTGGACCATTTTACACTATGTCCATTGTAGATTTGTGTCTCTGACAGTTCGTTTGGTTGCAGGGGACATATTCAGTTTTTATGGCCAAAATGTGCTTTTCAGGGGCTGAAAACCATGATTTTGGCCGAGTATGATAATTTTCATTAAAACTTGATTTCTATCCATTCGAATGATGCCAAATGAATAACTTACTTGAATTGGACCATTTTACACTATGTCCATTGTAGATTTGTGTCTCTGACAGTTCGTTTGGTTGCAGGGGACATATTCAGTTTTTATGGCCAAAATGTGCTTTTCAGGGGCTGAAAAGCATGTTTTGGCCGAGTATGATAATTTTCATTAAAACTTGATTTCTATCCATTCGAATGATGCCAAATGAATAACTTACTTGAATTGGACCATTTTACACTATGTCCATTGTAGATTTGTGTCTCTGACAGTTCGTTTGGTTGCAGGGGACATATTCAGTTTTTATGGCCAAAATGTGCTTTTCAGGGGCTGAAAAGCATGTTTTGGCCGAGTATGATAATTTTCATTAAAACTTGATTTCTATCACTTCGAATGATGCCAAATGAATAACTTACTTGAATTGGACCATTTTACACTATGTCCATTGTAGATTTCTGTCTCCGACATTTCGTTTGGTTGCAGGGGACATTTTCAGTTTTTATGGCCAAAATGTGCTTTTCAGAGGCTGAAAAGCATGTTTTGGCCGAGTATGATAATTTTCATTAAAACTTGATTTCTATCACTTCGAATGATGCCAAATGAATAACTTACTTGAATTGGACCATTTTACACTATGTCCATTGTAGATTTGTGTGTCTGACAGTTCGTTTGGTTGCAGGGGACATATTCAGTTTTTATGGCCAAAATGTGCTTTTCAGGGGCTGAAAACCATGTTTTGGCCGAGTATGATAATTTTCATTAAAACTTGATTTCTATCCATTCGAATGATGCCAAATGAATAACTTACTTGAATTGGACCATTTTACACTATGTCCATTGTAGATTTGTGTCTCTGACAGTTCGTTTGGTTGCAGGGGACATATTCAGTTTTTATGGCCAAAATGTGCTTTTCAGGGACTGAAAAGCACGTTTTGGCAGAGTATGATAATTTTCATTAAAACTTGATTTCTATCCATTCGAATGATGCCAAATGAATAACTTACTTGAATTGGACCATTTTACACTATGTCCATTGTAGATTTGTGTCTCTGACAGTTCGTTTGGTTGCAGGTATTGTTTTTATGGCCAAAATGTGCTTTTCAGGGGCTGAAAAGCATGTTTTGGCCGAGTATGATAATTTTCATTAAAACTTGATTTCTATCCATTCGAATGATGCCAAATGAATAACTTACTTGATTTGGACCATTTTACACTATGTCCATTGTAGATTTGTGTCTCTGACAGTTCGTATGGTTGCAGGGGACATTTTCAGTTTTTATTGCCAAAATGTGCTTTTCAGAGGCTGAAAAGCACGTTTTGGCCGAGTATGATAATTTTCATTAAAACTTGATTTCTATCACTTCGAATGATGCCAAATGAATAACTTACTTGAATTGGACCATTTTACACTATGTCCATTGTAGATTTCTGTCTCCGACAGTTCGTTTGGTTGCAGGGGACATTTTCAGTTTTTATGGCCAAAATGTGCTTTTCAGAGGCTGAAAAGCATGTTTTGGCCGAGTATGATAATTTTCATTAAAACTTGATTTCTATCACTTCGAATGATGCCAAATGAATAACTTACTTGAATTGGACCATTTTACACTATGTCCATTGTAGATTTGTGTCTCCGACAGTTCGTTTTGTTGCAGGGGATATTTTCAGTTTTTATGGCCAAAATGTGCTTTTCAGAGGCTGAAAAGCATGTTTTGGCCGAGTATGATAATTTTCAATAAAACTTGATTTCTATCACTTCGAATGATGCCAAATGAATAACTTACTTGAATTGGACCATTTTACACTATGTCCATTGTAGATTTGTGTCTCTGACAGTTCGTTTGGTTGCAGGGGACATATTCAGTTTTTATGGCCAAAATGTGCTTTTCAGGGGCTGAAAAGCATGTTTTGGCCGAGTATGATAATTTTCATTAAAACTTGATTTCTATCACTTCGAATGATGCCAAATGAATAACTTACTTGAATTGGACCATTTTACACTATGTCCATTGTAGATTTGTGTCTCCGACAGTTCGTTTGGTTGCAGGGGACATTTTCAGTTTTTATGGCCAAAATGTGCTTTTCAGAGGCTGAAAAGCATGTTTTGGCCGAGTATGATAATTTTCATTAAAACTTGATTTCTATCACTTCGAATGATGCCAAATGAATAACTTACTTGAATTGGACCATTTTACACTATGTCCATTGTAGATTTGTGTCTCTGACAGTTCGTTTGGTTGCAGGGGACATATTCAGTTTTTATGGCCAAAATGTGCTTTTCAGAGCCTGAAAAGCATGTTTTGGCCGAGTATGATAATTTTCATTAAAACTTGATTTCTATCACTGCGAATAATGCCAAATGAATAACTTACTTGAATTGGACCATTTTACACTATGTCCATTGTAGATTTCTGTCTCCGACAGTTCGTTTGGTTGCAGGGGACATTTTCAGTTTTTATGGCCAAAATGTGCTTTTCAGAGGCTGAAAAGCATGTTTTGGCCGAGTATGATAATTTTCATTAAAACTTGATTTCTATCACTTCGAATGATGCCAAATGAATAACTTACTTGAATTGGACCATTTTACACTATGTCCATTGTAGATTTGTGTCTCCGACAGTTCGTTTGGTTGCAGGGGACATTTTCAGTTTTTATGGCCAAAATGTGCTTTTCAGAGGCTGAAAAGCATGTTTTGGCCGAGTATGATAATTTTCATTAAAACTTGATTTCTATCACTTCGAATGATGCCAAATGAATAACTTACTTGAATTGGACCATTTTACACTATGTCCATTGTAGATTTGTGTCTCTGACAGTTCGTTTGGTTGCAGGGGACATATTCAGTTTTTATGGCCAAAATGTGCTTTTCAGAGCCTGAAAAGCATGTTTTGGCCGAGTATGATAATTTTCATTAAAACTTGATTTCTATCACTGTGAATAATGCCAAATGAATAACTTACTCGAATTGGACCATTTTACACTATGTCCATTGTAGATTTGTGTCTCTGACAGTTCGTTTGGTTGCAGGGGACATATTCAGTTTTTATGGCCAAAATGTGCTTTTCAGGGGCTGAAAAGCATGTTTTGGCCGAGTATGATAATTTTCATTAAAACTTGATTTCTATCACTTCGAATGATGCCAAATGAATAACTTACTTGAATTGGACCATTTTACACTATGTCCATTGTAGATTTGTGTCTCCGACAGTTCGTTTGGTTGCAGGGGACATTTTCAGTTTTTATGGCCAAAATGTGCTTTTCAGAGGCTGAAAAGCATGTTTTGGCCGAGTATGATGATTTTCATTAAAACTTAATTTCTATCACTTTGAATGATGCCAAATGAATAACTTACTTGAATTGGACCATTTTACACGATGTCCATTGTAGATTTGTGTCTCTGACAGTTCGTTTGGTTGCAGGGGACATATTCAGTTTTTATGGCCAAAATGTGCTTTTCAGAGCCTGAAAAGCATGTTTTGGCCGAGTATGATAATTTTCATTAAAACTTGATTTCTATCACTGTGAATAATGCCAAATGAATAACTTACTCGAATTGGACCATTTTACACTATGTCCATTGTAGATTTGTGTCTCTGACAGTTCGTTTGGTTGCAGGGGACATATTCAGTTTTTATGGCCAAAATGTGCTTTTCAGGGGCTGAAAAGCATGTTTTGGCCGAGTATGATAATTTTCATTAAAACTTGATTTCTATCACTTCGAATGATGCCAAATGAATAACTTACTTGAATTGGACCATTTTACACTATGTCCATTGTAGATTTGTGTCTCCGACAGTTCGTTTGGTTGCAGGGGACATTTTCAGTTTTTATGGCCAAAATGTGCTTTTCAGAGGCTGAAAAGCATGTTTTGGCCGAGTATGATGATTTTCATTAAAACTTAATTTCTATCACTTTGAATGATGCCAAATGAATAACTTACTTGAATTGGACCATTTTACACGATGTCCATTGTAGATTTGTGTCTCTGACAGTTCGTTTGGTTGCAGGGGACATATTCAGTTTTTATGGCCAAAATGTGCTTTTCAGGGGCTGAAAACCATGATTTTGGCCGAGTATGATAATTTTCATTAAAACTTGATTTCTATCCATTCGAATGATGCCAAATGAATAACTTACTTGAATTGGACCATTTTACACTATGTCCATTGTAGATTTGTGTCTCTGACAGTTCGTTTGGTTGCAGGGGACATATTCAGTTTTTATGGCCAAAATGTGCTTTTCAGGGGCTGAAAAGCATGTTTTGGCCGAGTATGATAATTTTCATTAAAACTTGATTTCTATCCATTCGAATGATGCCAAATGAATAACTTACTTGAATTGGACCATTTTACACTATGTCCATTGTAGATTTGTGTCTCTGACAGTTCGTTTGGTTGCAGGGGACATATTCAGTTTTTATGGCCAAAATGTGCTTTTCAGGGGCTGAAAAGCATGTTTTGGCCGAGTATGATAATTTTCATTAAAACTTGATTTCTATCACTTCGAATGATGCCAAATGAATAACTTACTTGAATTGGACCATTTTACACTATGTCCATTGTAGATTTCTGTCTCCGACAGTTCGTTTGGTTGCAGGGGACATTTTCAGTTTTTATGGCCAAAATGTGCTTTTCAGAGGCTGAAAAGCATGTTTTGGCCGAGTATGATAATTTTCATTAAAACTTGATTTCTATCACTTCGAATGATGCCAAATGAATAACTTACTTGAATGGACCATTTTACACTATGTCCATTGTAGATTTGTGTGTCTGACAGTTCGTTTGGTTGCAGGGGACATATTCAGTTTTTATGGCCAAAATGTGCTTTTCAGGGGCTGAAAAGCATGTTTTGGCCGAGTATGATAATTTTCATTAAAACTTGATTTCTATCCATTCGAATGATGCCAAATGAATAACTTACTTGAATTGGACCATTTTACACTATGTCCATTGTAGATTTGTGTCTCTGACAGTTCGTTTGGTTGCAGGGGACATATTCAGTTTTTATGGCCAAAATGTGCTTTTCAGGGACTGAAAAGCACGTTTTGGCAGAGTATGATAATTTTCATTAAAACTTGATTTCTATCCATTCGAATGATGCCAAATGAATAACTTACTTGAATTGGACCATTTTACACTATGTCCATTGTAGATTTGTGTCTCTGACAGTTCGTTTGGTTGCAGGGGACATTTTCAGTTTTTATTGCCAAAATGTGCTTTTCAGAGGCTGAAAAGCACGTTTTGGCCGAGTATGATAATTTTCATTAAAACTTGATTTCTATCCATTCGAATGATGCCAAATAAATAACTTACTTGATTTGGACCATTTTACACTATGTCCATTGTAGATTTGTGTCTCTGACAGTTCGTTTGGTTGCAGGGGACATATTCAGTTTTTATGGCCAAAATGTGCTTTTCAGGGGCTGAAAAGCATGTTTTGGCCGAGTATGATAATTTTCATTAAAACTTGATTTCTATCACTTCGAATGATGCCAAATGAATAACTTACTTGAATTGGACCATTTTACACTATGTCCATTGTAGATTTCTGTCTCCGACAGTTCGTTTGGTTGCAGGGGACATGTTCAGTTTTTATGGCCAAAATATGCTTTTCAGAGGCTGAAAAGCATGTTTTGGCCGAGTATGATAATTTTCATTAAAACTTGATTTCTATCACTTCGAATGATGCCAAATGAATAACTTACTTGAATTGGACCATTTTACACTATGTCCATTGTAGATTTGTGTCTCCGACAGTTCGTTTGGTTGCAGGGGACATTTTTAGTTTTTATGGCCAAAATGTGCTTTTCAGAGGCTGAAAAGCATGTTTTGGCCGAGTATGATAATTTTCATTAAAACTTGATTTCTATCCATTCGAATGATGCCAAATGAATAACTTACTTGAATTGGACCATTTTACACTATGTCCATTGTAGATTTGTGTCTCTGACAGTTCGTTTGGTTGCAGGGGACATATTCAGTTTTTATGGCCAAAATGTGCTTTTCAGGGGCTGAAAAGCATGTTTTGGCCGAGTATGATAATTTTCATTAAAACTTGATTTCTATCACTTCGAATGATGCCAAATGAATAACTTACTTGAATTGGACCATTTTACACTATGTCCATTGTAGATTTCTGTCTCCGACAGTTCGTTTGGTTGCAGGGGACATTTTCAGTTTTTATGGCCAAAATGTGCTTTTCAGAGGCTGAAAAGCATGTTTTGGCCGAGTATGATAATTTTCATTAAAACTTGATTTCTATCACTTCGAATGATGCCAAATGAATAACTTACTTGAATTGGACCATTTTACACTATGTCCATTGTAGATTTGTGTGTCTGACAGTTCGTTTGGTTGCAGGGGACATATTCAGTTTTTATGGCCAAAATGTGCTTTTCAGGGGCTGAAAACCATGTTTTGGCCGAGTATGATAATTTTCATTAAAACTTGATTTCTATCCATTCGAATGATGCCAAATGAATAACTTACTTTTATTGGACCATTTTACACTATGTCCATTGTAGATTTGTGTCTCTGACAGTTCGTTTGGTTGCAGGTGACATATTCAGTTTTTATGGCCAAAATGTGCTTTTCAGGGACTGAAAAGCACGTTTTGGCAGAGTATGATAATTTTCATTAAAACTTGATTTCTATCCATTCGAATGATGCCAAATGAATAACTTACTTGAATTGGACCATTTTACACTATGTCCATTGTAGATTTGTGTCTCTGACAGTTCGTTTGGTTGCAGGTATTCAGTTTTTATGGCCAAAATGTGCTTTTCAGGGGCTGAAAAGCATGTTTTGGCCGAGTATGATAATTTTCATTAAAACTTGATTTCTATCACTTCGAATGATGCCAAATGAATAACTTACTTGAATTGGACCATTTTACACTATGTCCATTGTAGATTTCTGTCTCGGACAGTTCGTTTGGTTGCAGGGGACATTTTCAGTTTTTATGGCCAAAATGTGCTTTTCAGAGGCTGAAAAGCATGTTTTGGCCGAGTATGATAATTTTCATTAAAACTTGATTTCTATCACTTCGAATGATGCCAAATGAATAACTTACTTGAATTGGACCATTTTACACTATGTCCATTGTAGATTTGTGTCTCCGACAGTTCGTTTTGTTGCAGGGGACATTTTCAGTTTTTATGGCCAAAATGTGCTTTTCAGAGGCTGAAAAGAATGTTTTGGCCGAGTATGATAATTTTCATTAAAACTTGATTTCTATCACTTCGAATGATGCCAAATGAATAACTTACTTGAATTGGACCATTTTACACTATGTCCATTGTAGATTTGTGTCTCCGACAGTTCGTTTTGTTGCAGGGGACATTTTCAGTTTTTATGGCCAAAATGTGCTTTTCAGAGGCTGAAAAGCATGTTTTGGCCGAGTATGATAATTTTCATTAAAACTTGATTTCTATCACTTCGAATGATGCCAAATGAATAACTTACTTGAATTGGACCATTTTACACTATGTCCATTGTAGATTTGTGTCTCCGACAGTTCGTTTGGTTGCAGGGGACATTTTCAGTTTTTATGGCCAAAATGTGCTTTTCAGAGGCTGAAAAGCATGTTTTGGCCGAGTATGATGATTTTCATTAAAACTTAATTTCTATCACTTCGAATGATGCCAAATGAATAACTTACTTGAATTGGACCATTTTACACTATGTCCATTGTAGATTTGTGTCTCTGACAGTTCGTTTGGTTGCAGGGGACATATTCAGTTTTTATGGCCAAAATGTGCTTTTCAGGGGCTGAAAACCATGTTTTGGCCGAGTATGATAATTTTCATTAAAACTTGATTTCTATCCATTCGAATGATGCCAAATGAATAACTTACTTGAATTGGACCATTTTACACTATGTCCATTGTAGATTTGTGTCTCTGACAGTTCGTTTGGTTGCAGGGGACATATTCAGTTTTTATGGCCAAAATGTGCTTTTCAGGGGCTGAAAAGCATGTTTTGGCCGAGTATGATAATTTTCATTAAAACTTGATTTCTATCCATTCGAATGATGCCAAATGAATAACTTACTTGAATTGGACCATTTTACACTATGTCCATTGTAGATTTGTGTCTCTGACAGTTCGTTTGGTTGCAGGGGACATATTCAGTTTTTATGGCCAAAATGTGCTTTTCAGGGGCTGAAAAGCATGTTTTGGCCGAGTATGATAATTTTCATTAAAACTTGATTTCTATCACTTCGAATGATGCCAAATGAATAACTTACTTGAATTGGACCATTTTACACTATGTCCATTGTAGATTTCTGTCTCCGACAGTTCGTTTGGTTGCAGGGGACATTTTCAGTTTTTATGGCCAAAATGTGCTTTTCAGAGGCTGAAAAGCATGTTTTGGCCGAGTATGATAATTTTCATTAAAACTTGATTTCTATCACTTCGAATGATGCCAAATGAATAACTTACTTGAATTGGACCATTTTACACTATGTCCATTGTAGATTTGTGTGTCTGACAGTTCGTTTGGTTGCAGGGGACATATTCAGTTTTTATGGCCAAAATGTGCTTTTCAGGGGCTGAAAACCATGTTTTGGCCGAGTATGATAATTTTCATTAAAACTTGATTTCTATCCATTTGAATGATGCCAAATGAATAACTTACTTGAATTGGACCATTTTACACTATGTCCATTGTAGATTTGTGTCTCTGACAGTTCGTTTGGTTGCAGGGGACATATTCAGTTTTTATGGCCAAAATGTGCTTTTCAGGGACTGAAAAGCACGTTTTGGCAGAGTATGATAATTTTCATTAAAACTTGATTTCTATCCATTCGAATGATGCCAAATGAATAACTTACTTGAATTGGACCATTTTACACTATGTCCATTGTAGATTTGTGTCTCTGACAGTTCGTTTGGTTGCAGGTATTCAGTTTTTATGGCCAAAATGTGCTTTTCAGGGGCTGAAAAGCATGTTTTGGCCGAGTATGATAATTTTCATTAAAACTTGATTTCTATCACTTCGAATGATGCCAAATGAATAACTTACTTGAATTGGACCATTTTACACTATGTCCATTGTAGATTTCTGTCTCGGACAGTTCGTTTGGTTGCAGGGGACATTTTCAGTTTTTATGGCCAAAATGTGCTTTTCAGAGGCTGAAAAGCATGTTTTGGCCGAGTAATGATAATTTTCATTAAAACTTGATTTCTATCACTTCGAATGATGCCAAATGAATAACTTACTTGAATTGGACCATTTTACACTATGTCCATTGTAGATTTGTGTCTCCGACAGTTCGTTTTGTTGCAGGGGACATTTTCAGTTTTTATGGCCAAAATGTGCTTTTCAGAGGCTGAAAAGAATGTTTTGGCCGAGTATGATAATTTTCATTAAAACTTGATTTCTATCACTTCGAATGATGCCAAATGAATAACTTACTTGAATTGGACCATTTTACACTATGTCCATTGTAGATTTGTGTCTCCGACAGTTCGTTTTGTTGCAGGGGACATTTTCAGTTTTTATGGCCAAAATGTGCTTTTCAGAGGCTGAAAAGCATGTTTTGGCCGAGTATGATAATTTTCATTAAAACTTGATTTCTATCACTTCGAATGATGCCAAATGAATAACTTACTTGAATTGGACCATTTTACACTATGTCCATTGTAGATTTGTGTCTCCGACAGTTCGTTTGGTTGCAGGGGACATTTTCAGTTTTTATGGCCAAAATGTGCTTTTCAGAGGCTGAAAAGCATGTTTTGGCCGAGTATGATGATTTTCATTAAAACTTAATTTCTATCACTTCGAATGATGCCAAATGAATAACTTACTTGAATTGGACCATTTTACACTATGTCCATTGTAGATTTGTGTCTCTGACAGTTCGTTTGGTTGCAGGGGACATATTCAGTTTTTATGGCCAAAATGTGCTTTTCAGGGGCTGAAAACCATGTTTTGGCCGAGTATGATAATTTTCATTAAAACTTGATTTCTATCCATTCGAATGATGCCAAATGAATAACTTACTTGAATTGGACCATTTTACACTATGTCCATTGTAGATTTGTGTCTCTGACAGTTCGTTTGGTTGCAGGGGACATATTCAGTTTTTATGGCCAAAATGTGCTTTTCAGGGGCTGAAAAGCATGTTTTGGCCGAGTATGATAATTTTCATTAAAACTTGATTTCTATCCATTCGAATGATGCCAAATGAATAACTTACTTGAATTGGACCATTTTACACTATGTCCATTGTATATTTGTGTCTCTGACAGTTTGTTTGGTTGCAGGGGACATATTCAGTTTTTATGGCCAAAATGTGCTTTTCAGGGGCTGAAAAGCATGTTTTGGCCGAGTATGATAATTTTCATTAAAACTTGATTTCTATCACTTCGAATGATGCCAAATGAATAACTTACTTGAATTGGACCATTTTGTCCATTGTAGATTTCTGTCTCCGACAGTTCGTTTGGTTGCAGGGGACATTTTCAGTTTTTATGGCCAAAATGTGCTTTTCAGAGGCTGAAAAGCATGTTTTGGCCGAGTATGATAATTTTCATTAAAACTTGATTTCTATCACTTCGAATGATGCCAAATGAATAACTTACTTGAATTGGACCATTTTACACTATGTCCATTGTAGATTTGTGTGTCTGACAGTTCGTTTGGTTGCAGGGGACATATTCAGTTTTTATGGCCAAAATGTGCTTTTCAGGGGCTGAAAACCATGTTTTGGCCGAGTATGATAATTTTCATTAAAACTTGATTTCTATCCATTCGAATGATGCCAAATGAACAACTTACTTGAATTGGACCATTTTACACTATGTCCATTGTAGATTTGTGTCTCTGACAGTTCGTTTGGTTGCAGGGGACATATTCAGTTTTTATGGCCAAAATGTGCTTTTCAGGGACTGAAAAGCACGTTTTGGCAGAGTATGATAATTTTCATTAAAACTTGATTTCTATCCATTCGAATGATGCCAAATGAAAAACTTACTTGAATTGGACCATTTTACACTATGTCCATTGTAGATTTGTGTCTCTGACAGTTCGTTTGGTTGCAGGGGACATATTCCTTTTTTTATGGCCAAAATGTGCTTTTCAGGGGCTGAAAAGCATGTTTTGGCCGAGTATGATAATTTTCATTAAAACTTGATTTCTATCCATTCGAATGATGCCAAATGAATAACTTACTTGATTTGGACCATTTTACACTATGTCCATTGTAGATTTGTGTCTCTGACAGTTCGTATGGTTGCAGGGGACATTTTCAGTTTTTATTGCCAAAATGTGCTTTTCAGAGGCTGAAAAGCACGTTTTGGCCGAGTATGATAATTTTCATTAAAACTTGATTTCTATCACTTCGAATGATGCCAAATGAATAACTTACTTGAATTGGACCATTTTACACTATGTCCATTGTAGATTTCTGTCTCCGACAGTTCGTTTGGTTGCAGGGGACATTTTCAGTTTTTATGGCCAAAATATGCTTTTCAGAGGCTGAAAAGCATGTTTTGGCCGAGTATGATAATTTTCATTAAAACTTGATTTCTATCACTTCGAATGATGCCAAATGAATAACTTACTTGAATTGGACCATTTTACACTATGTCCATTGTAGATTTCTGTCTCAGACAGTTCGTTTGGTTGCAGGGGACATTTTCAGTTTTTATGGCCAAAATGTGCTTTTCAGAGGCTGAAAAGCATGTTTTGGCCGAGTATGATAATTTTCATTAAAACTTGATTTCTATCACTTCGAATGATGCCAAATGAATAACTTACTTGAATTGGACCATTTTACACTATGTCCATTGTAGATTTGTGTCTCCGACAGTTCGTTTTGTTGCAGGGGATATTTTCAGTTTTTATGGCCAAAATGTGCTTTTCAGAGGCTGAAAAGCATGTTTTGGCCGAGTATGATAATTTTCATTAAAACTTGATTTCTATCACTTCGAATGATGCCAAATGAATAACTTACTTGAATTGGACCATTTTACACTATGTCCATTGTAGATTTGTGTCTCTGACAGTTCGTTTGGTTGCAGGGGACATATTCAGTTTTTATGGCCAAAATGTGCTTTTCAGGGGCTGAAAAGCATGTTTTGGCCGAGTATGATAATTTTCATTAAAACTTGATTTCTATCACTTCGAATGATGCCAAATGAATAACTTACTTGAATTGGACCATTTTACACTATGTCCATTGTAGATTTGTGTCTCCGACAGTTCGTTTGGTTGCAGGGGACATTTTCAGTTTTTATGGCCAAAATGTGCTTTTCAGAGGCTGAAAAGCATGTTTTGGCCGAGTATGATAATTTTCATTAAAACTTGATTTCTATCACTTCGAATGATGCCAAATGAATAACTTACTTGAATTGGACCATTTTACACTATGTCCATTGGAGATTTGTGTCTCTGACAGTTCGTTTGGTTGCAGGGGACATATTCAGTTTTTATGGCCAAAATGTGCTTTTCAGAGCCTGAAAAGCATGTTTTGGCCGAGTATGATAATTTTCATTAAAACTTGATTTCTATCACTGCGAATAATGCCAAATGAATAACTTACTTGAATTGGACCATTTTACACTATGTCCATTGTAGATTTCTGTCTCCGACAGTTCGTTTGGTTGCAGGGGACATTTTCAGTTTTTATGGCCAAAATGTGCTTTTCAGAGGCTGAAAAGCATGTTTTGGCCGAGTATGATAATTTTCATTAAAACTTGATTTCTATCACTTCGAATGATGCCAAATGAATAACTTACTTGAATTGGACCATTTTACACTATGTCCATTGTAGATTTGTGTCTCCGACAGTTCGTTTGGTTGCAGGGGACATTTTCAGTTTTTATGGCCAAAATGTGCTTTTCAGAGGCTGAAAAGCATGTTTTGGCCGAGTATGATAATTTTCATTAAAACTTGATTTCTATCACTTCGAATGATGCCAAATGAATAACTTACTTGAATTGGACCATTTTACACTATGTCCATTGTAGATTTGTGTCTCTGACAGTTCGTTTGGTTGCAGGGGACATATTCAGTTTTTATGGCCAAAATGTGCTTTTCAGAGCCTGAAAAGCATGTTTTGGCCGAGTATGATAATTTTCATTAAAACTTGATTTCTATCACTGTGAATAATGCCAAATGAATAACTTACTCGAATTGGACCATTTTACACTATGTCCATTGTAGATTTGTGTCTCTGACAGTTCGTTTGGTTGCAGGGGACATATTCAGTTTTTATGGCCAAAATGTGCTTTTCAGGGGCTGAAAAGCATGTTTTGGCCGAGTATGATAATTTTCATTAAAACTTGATTTCTATCACTTCGAATGATGCCAAATGAATAACTTACTTGAATTGGACCATTTTACACTATGTCCATTGTAGATTTGTGTCTCCGACAGTTCGTTTGGTTGCAGGGGACATTTTCAGTTTTTATGGCCAAAATGTGCTTTTCAGAGGCTGAAAAGCATGTTTTGGCCGAGTATGATGATTTTCATTAAAACTTAATTTCTATCACTTCGAATGATGCCAAATGAATAACTTACTTGAATTGGACCATTTTACACTATGTCCATTGTAGATTTGTGTCTCTGACAGTTCGTTTGGTTGCAGGGGACATATTCAGTTTTTATGGCCAAAATGTGCTTTTCAGGGGCTGAAAACCATGTTTTGGCCGAGTATGATAATTTTCATTAAAACTTGATTTCTATCCATTCGAATGATGCCAAATGAATAACTTACTTGAATTGGACCATTTTACACTATGTCCACTGTAGATTTGTGTCTCTGACAGTTCGTTTGGTTGCAGGGGACATATTCAGTTTTTATGGCCAAAATGTGCTTTTCAGGGGCTGAAAAGCATGTTTTGGCCGAGTATGATAATTTTCATTAAAACTTGATTTCTATCCATTCGAATGATGCCAAATGAATAACTTACTTGAATTGGACCATTTTACACTATGTCCATTGTAGATTTGTGTCTCTGACAGTTCGTTTGGTTGCAGGGGACATATTCAGTTTTTATGGCCAAAATGTGCTTTTCAGGGGCTGAAAAGCATGTTTTGGCCGAGTATGATAATTTTCATTAAAACTTGATTTCTATCACTTCGAATGATGCCAAATGAATAACTTACTTGAATTGGACCATTTTACACTATGTCCATTGTAGATTTCTGTCTCCGACAGTTCGTTTGGTTGCAGGGGACATTTTCAGTTTTTATGGCCAAAATGTGCTTTTCAGAGGCTGAAAAGCATGTTTTGGCCGAGTATGATAATTTTCATTAAAACTTGATTTCTATCACTTCGAATGATGCCAAATGAATAACTTACTTGAATTGGACCATTTTACACTATGTCCATTGTAGATTTGTGTGTCTGACAGTTCGTTTGGTTGCAGGGGACATATTCAGTTTTTATGGCCAAAATGTGCTTTTCAGGGGCTGAAAACCATGTTTTGGCCGAGTATGATAATTTTCATTAAAACTTGATTTCTATCCATTCGAATGATGCCAAATGAATAACTTACTTGAATTGGACCATTTTACACTATGTCCATTGTAGATTTGTGTCTCTGACAGTTCGTTTGGTTGCAGGGGACATATTCAGTTTTTATGGCCAAAATGTGCTTTTCAGGGACTGAAAAGCACGTTTTGGCAGAGTATGATAATTTTCATTAAAACTTGATTTCTATCCATTCGAATGATGCCAATGAAAAACTTACTTGAATTGGACCATTTTACACTATGTCCATTGTAGATTTGTGTCTCTGACAGTTCGTTTGGTTGCAGGGGACATATTCCTTTTTTTATGGCCAAAATGTGCTTTTCAGGGGCTGAAAAGCATGTTTTGGCCGAGTATGATAATTTTCATTAAAACTTGATTTCTATCCATTCGAATGATGCCAAATGAATAACTTACTTGATTTGGACCATTTTACACTATGTCCATTGTAGATTTGTGTCTCTGACAGTTCGTATGGTTGCAGGGGACATTTTCAGTTTTTATTGCCAAAATGTGCTTTTCAGAGGCTGAAAAGCACGTTTTGGCCGAGTATGATAATTTTCATTAAAACTTGATTTCTATCACTTCGAATGATGCCAAATGAATAACTTACTTGAATTGGACCATTTTACACTATGTCCATTGTAGATTTGTGTCTCTGACAGTTCGTTTGGTTGCAGGGGACATATTCAGTTTTTATGGCCAAAATGTGCTTTTCAGAGCCTGAAAAGCATGTTTTGGCCGAGTATGATAATTTTCATTAAAACTTGATTTCTATCACTGTGAATAATGCCAAATGAATAACTTACTCGAATTGGACCATTTTACACTATGTCCATTGTAGATTTGTGTCTCTGACAGTTCGTTTGGTTGCAGGGGACATATTCAGTTTTTATGGCCAAAATGTGCTTTTCAGGGGCTGAAAAGCATGTTTTGGCCGAGTATGATAATTTTCATTAAAACTTGATTTCTATCACTTCGAATGATGCCAAATGAATAACTTACTTGAATTGGACCATTTTACACTATGTCCATTGTAGATTTGTGTCTCTGACAGTTCGTTTGGTTGCAGGGGACATATTCAGTTTTTATGGCCAAAATGTGCTTTTCAGGGGCTGAAAACCATGTTTTGGCCGAGTATGATAATTTTCATTAAAACTTGATTTCTATCCATTCGAATGATGCCAAATGAATAACTTACTTGAATTGGACCATTTTACACTATGTCCATTGTAGATTTGTGTCTCTGACAGTTCGTTTGGTTGCAGGGGACATATTCAGTTTTTATGGCCAAAATGTGCTTTTCAGGGGCTGAAAAGCATGTTTTGGCCGAGTATGATAATTTTCATTAAAACTTGATTTCTATCCATTCGAATGATGCCAAATGAATAACTTACTTGAATTGGACCATTTTACACTATGTCCATTGTAGATTTGTGTCTCTGACAGTTCGTTTGGTTGCAGGGGACATATTCAGTTTTTATGGCCAAAATGTGCTTTTCAGGGGCTGAAAAGCATGTTTTGGCCGAGTATGATAATTTTCATTAAAACTTGATTTCTATCACTTCGAATGATGCCAAATGAATAACTTACTTGAATTGGACCATTTTACACTATGTCCATTGTAGATTTCTGTCTCCGACAGTTCGTTTGGTTGCAGGGGACATTTTCAGTTTTTATGGCCAAAATGTGCTTTTCAGAGGCTGAAAAGCATGTTTTGGCCGAGTATGATAATTTTCATTAAAACTTGATTTCTATCACTTCGAATGATGCCAAATGAATAACTTACTTGAATTGGACCATTTTACACTATGTCCATTGTAGATTTGTGTGTCTGACAGTTCGTTTGGTTGCAGGGGACATATTCAGTTTTTATGGCCAAAATGTGCTTTTCAGGGGCTGAAAACCATGTTTTGGCCGAGTATGATAATTTTCATTAAAACTTGATTTCTATCCATTCGAATGATGCCAAATGAATAACTTACTTGAATTGGACCATTTTACACTATGTCCATTGTAGATTTGTGTCTCTGACAGTTCGTTTGGTTGCAGGGGACATATTCAGTTTTTATGGCCAAAATGTGCTTTTCAGGGACTGAAAAGCACGTTTTGGCAGAGTATGATAATTTTCATTAAAACTTGATTTCTATCCATTCGAATGATGCCAAATGAAAAACTTACTTGAATTGGACCATTTTACACTATGTCCATTGTAGATTTGTGTCTCTGACAGTTCGTTTGGTTGCAGGGGACATATTCCTTTTTTTATGGCCAAAATGTGCTTTTCAGGGGCTGAAAAGCATGTTTTGGCCGAGTATGATAATTTTCATTAAAACTTGATTTCTATCCATTCGAATGATGCCAAATGAATAACTTACTTGATTTGGACCATTTTACACTATGTCCATTGTAGATTTGTGTCTCTGACAGTTCGTATGGTTGCAGGGGACATTTTCAGTTTTTATTGCCAAAATGTGCTTTTCAGAGGCTGAAAAGCACGTTTTGGCCGAGTATGATAATTTTCATTAAAACTTGATTTCTATCACTTCGAATGATGCCAAATGAATAACTTACTTGAATTGGACCATTTTACACTATGTCCATTGTAGATTTCTGTCTCCGACAGTTCGTTTGGTTGCAGGGGACATTTTCAGTTTTTATGGCCAAAATATGCTTTTCAGAGGCTGAAAAGCATGTTTTGGCCGAGTATGATAATTTTCATTAAAACTTGATTTCTATCACTTCGAATGATGCCAAATGAATAACTTACTTGAATTGGACCATTTTACACTATGTCCATTGTAGATTTGTGTCTCTGACAGTTCGTTTGGTTGCAGGGGACATATTCAGTTTTTATGGCCAAAATGTGCTTTTCAGGGGCTGAAAAGCATGTTTTGGCCGAGTATGATAATTTTCATTAAAACTTGATTTCTATCACTTCGAATGATGCCAAATGAATAACTTACTTGAATTGGACCATTTTACACTATGTCCATTGTAGATTTCTGTCTCCGACAGTTCGTTTGGTTGCAGGGGACATTTTCAGTTTTTATGGCCAAAATGTGCTTTTCAGAGGCTGAAAAGCATGTTTTGGCCGAGTATGATAATTTTCATTAAAACTTGATTTCTATCACTTCGAATGATGCCAAATGAATGACTTACTTGAATTGGACCATTTTACACTATGTCCATTGTAGATTTGTGTGTCTGACAGTTCGTTTGGTTGCAGGGGACATATTCAGTTTTTATGGCCAAAATGTGCTTTTCAGGGGCTGAAAACCATGTTTTGGCCGAGTATGATAATTTTCATTAAAACTTGATTTCTATCCATTCGAATGATGCCAAATGAATAACTTACTTGAATTGGACCATTTTACACTATGTCCATTGTAGATTTGTGTCTCTGACAGTTCGTTTGGTTGCAGGGGACATATTCAGTTTTTATGGCCAAAATGTGCTTTTCAGGGACTGAAAAGCACGTTTTGGCAGAGTATGATAATTTTCATTAAAACTTGATTTCTATCCATTCGAATGATGCCAAATGAAAAACTTACTTGAATTGGACCATTTTACACTATGTCCATTGTAGATTTGTGTCTCTGACAGTTCGTTTGGTTGCAGGGGACATATTCCTTTTTTTATGGCCAAAATGTGCTTTTCAGGGGCTGAAAAGCATGTTTTGGCCGAGTATGATAATTTTCATTAAAACTTGATTTCTATCCATTCGAATGATGCCAAATGAATAACTTACTTGATTTGGACCATTTTACACTATGTCCATTGTAGATTTGTGTCTCTGACAGTTCGTATGGTTGCAGGGGACATTTTCAGTTTTTATTGCCAAAATGTGCTTTTCAGAGGCTGAAAAGCACGTTTTGGCCGAGTATGATAATTTTCATTAAAACTTGATTTCTATCACTTCGAATGATGCCAAATGAATAACTTACTTGAATTGGACCATTTTACACTATGTCCATTGTAGATTTGTGTCTCTGACAGTTCGTTTGGTTGCAGGGGACATATTCAGTTTTTATGGCCAAAATGTGCTTTTCAGAGCCTGAAAAGCATGTTTTGGCCGAGTATGATAATTTTCATTAAAACTTGATTTCTATCACTGTGAATAATGCCAAATGAATAACTTACTCGAATTGGACCATTTTACACTATGTCCATTGTAGATTTGTGTCTCTGACAGTTCGTTTGGTTGCAGGGGACATATTCAGTTTTTATGGCCAAAATGTGCTTTTCAGGGGCTGAAAAGCATGTTTTGGCCGAGTATGATAATTTTCATTAAAACTTGATTTCTATCACTTCAAATGATGCCAAATGAATAACTTACTTGAATTGGACCATTTTACACTATGTCCATTGTAGATTTGTGTCTCCGACAGTTCGTTTGGTTGCAGGGGACATTTTCAGTTTTTATGGCCAAAATGTGCTTTTCAGAGGCTGAAAAGCATGTTTTGGCCGAGTATGATGATTTTCATTAAAACTTAATTTCTATCACTTCGAATGATGCCAAATGAATAACTTACTTGAATTGGACCATTTTACACTATGTCCATTGTAGATTTGTGTCTCTGACAGTTCGTTTGGTTGCAGGGGACATATTCAGTTTTTATGGCCAAAATGTGCTTTTCAGGGGCTGAAAACCATGTTTTGGCCGAGTATGATAATTTTCATTAAAACTTGATTTCTATCCATTCGAATGATGCCAAATGAATAACTTACTTGAATTGGACCATTTTACACTATGTCCATTGTAGATTTGTGTCTCTGACAGTTCGTTTGGTTGCAGGGGACATATTCAGTTTTTATGGCCAAAATGTGCTTTTCAGGGGCTGAAAAGCATGTTTTGGCCGAGTATGATAATTTTCATTAAAACTTGATTTCTATCCATTCGAATGATGCCAAATGAATAACTTACTTGAATTGGACCATTTTACACTATGTCCATTGTAGATTTGTGTCTCTGACAGTTCGTTTGGTTGCAGGGGACATATTCAGTTTTTATGGCCAAAATGTGCTTTTCAGGGGCTGAAAAGCATGTTTTGGCCGAGTATGATAATTTTCATTAAAACTTGATTTCTATCACTTCGAATGATGCCAAATGAATAACTTACTTGAATTGGACCATTTTACACTATGTCCATTGTAGATTTCTGTCTCCGACAGTTCGTTTGGTTGCAGGGGACATTTTCAGTTTTTATGGCCAAAATGTGCTTTTCAGAGGCTGAAAAGCATGTTTTGGCCAAGTATGATAATTTTCATTAAAACTTGATTTCTATCACTTCGAATGATGCCAAATGAATAACTTACTTGAATTGGACCATGTTACACTATGTCCATTGTAGATTTGTGTGTCTGACAGTTCGTTTGGTTGCAGGGGACATATTCAGTTTTTATGGCCAAAATGTGCTTTTCAGGGGCTGAAAACCATGATTTTGGCCGAGTATGATAATTTTCATTAAAACTTGATTTCTATCCATTCGAATGATGCCAAATGAATAACTTACTTGAATTGGACCATTTTACACTATGTCCATTGTAGATTTGTGTCTCTGACAGTTCGTTTGGTTGCAGGGGACATATTCAGTTTTTATGGCCAAAATGTGCTTTTCAGGGGCTGAAAAGCATGTTTTGGCCGAGTATGATAATTTTCATTAAAACTTGATTTTTATCCATTCGAATGATGCCAAATGAATAACTTACTTGAATTGGACCATTTTACACTATGTCCATTGTAGATTTGTGTCTCTGACAGTTCGTTTGGTTGCAGGGGACATATTCAGTTTTTATGGCCAAAATGTGCTTTTCAGGGGCTGAAAAGCATGTTTTGGCCGAGTATGATAATTTTCATTAAAACTTGATTTCTATCACTTCGAATGATGCCAAATGAATAACTTACTTGAATTGGACCATTTTACACTATGTCCATTGTAGATTTGTGTGTCTGACAGTTCGTTTGGTTGCAGGGGACATATTCAGTTTTTATGGCCAAAATGTGCTTTTCAGGGGCTGAAAACCATGTTTTGGCCGAGTATGATAATTTTCATTAAAACTTGATTTCTATCCATTCGAATGATGCCAAATGAATAACTTACTTGAATTGGACCATTTTAAACTATGTCCATTGTAGATTTGTGTCTCTGACAGTTCGTTTGGTTGCAGGGGACATATTCAGTTTTTATGGCCAAAATGTGCTTTTCAGGGACTGAAAAGCACGTTTTGGCAGAGTATGATAATTTTCATTAAAACTTGACTTCTATCCATTCGAATGATGCCAAATGAATAACTTACTTGAATTGGACCATTTTACACTATGTCCATTGTAGATTTGTGTCTCTGACAGTTCGTTTGGTTGCAGGGGACATTTTCAGTTTTTATTGCCAAAATGTGCTTTTCAGAGGCTGAAAAGCAGGTTTTGGCCGAGTATGATAATTTTCATTAAAACTTGATTTCTATCCATTCGAATGATGCCAAATAAATAACTTACTTGAATTGGACCATTTTACACTATGTCCATTGTAGATTTGTGTCTCCGAAAGTTCGTTTGGTTGCAGGGGACATTTTCAGTTTTTATGGCCAAAATGTGCTTTTCAGAGGCTGAAAAGCATGTTTTGGCCGAGTATGATGATTTTCATTAAAACTTAATTTCTATCACTGCGAATGATGCCAAATGAATAACTTACTTGAATTGGACCATTTTACACTATGTCCATTGTAGATTTGTGTCTCCGACAGTTCGTTTTGTTGCAGGGGATATTTTCAGTTTTTATGGCCAAAATGTGCTTTTCAGAGGCTGAAAAGCATGTTTTGGCCGAGTATGATAATTTTCATTAAAACTTGATTTCTATCACTTCGAATGATGCCAAATGAATAACTTACTTGAATTGGACCATTTTACACTATGTCCATTGTAGATTTGTGTCTCTGACAGTTCGTTTGGTTGCAGGGGACATGTTCAGTTTTTATGGCCAAAATGTGCTTTTCAGGGGCTGAAAAGCATGTTTTGGCCGAGTATGATAATTTTCATTAAAACTTGATTTCTATCACTTCGAATGATGCCAAATGAATAACTTACTTGAATTGGACCATTTTACACTATGTCCATTGTAGATTTGTGTCTCCGACAGTTCGTTTGGTTGCAGGGGACATTTTCAGTTTTTATGGCCAAAATGTGCTTTTCAGAGGCTGAAAAGCATGTTTTGGCCGAGTATGATAATTTTCATTAAAACTTGATTTCTATCACTTCGAATGATGCCAAATGAATAACTTACTTGAATTGGACCATTTTACACTATGTCCATTGTAGATTTGTGTCTCTGACAGTTCGTTTGGTTGCAGGGGACATATTCAGTTTTTATGGCCAAAATGTGCTTTTCAGAGCCTGAAAAGCATGTTTTGGCCGAGTATGATAATTTTCATTAAAACTTGATTTCTATCACTGTGAATAATGCCAAATGAATAACTTACTCGAATTGGACCATTTTACACTATGTCCATTGTAGATTTGTGTCTCTGACAGTTCGTTTGGTTGCAGGGGACATATTCAGTTTTTATGGCCAAAATGTGCTTTTCAGGGGCTGAAAAGCATGTTTTGGCCGAGTATGATAATTTTCATTAAAACTTGATTTCTATCACTTCAAATGATGCCAAATGAATAACTTACTTGAATTGGACCATTTTACACTATGTCCATTGTAGATTTGTGTCTCCGACAGTTCGTTTGGTTGCAGGGGACATTTTCAGTTTTTATGGCCAAAATGTGCTTTTCAGAGGCTGAAAAGCATGTTTTGGCCGAGTATGATGATTTTCATTAAAACTTAATTTCTATCACTTCGAATGATGCCAAATGAATAACTTACTTGAATTGGACCATTTTACACTATGTCCATTGTAGATTTGTGTCTCTGACAGTTCGTTTGGTTGCAGGGGACATATTCAGTTTTTATGGCCAAAATGTGCTTTTCAGGGGCTGAAAACCATGTTTTGGCCGAGTATGATAATTTTCATTAAAACTTGATTTCTATCCATTCGAATGATGCCAAATGAATAACTTACTTGAATTGGACCATTTTACACTATGTCCATTGTAGATTTGTGTCTCTGACAGTTCGTTTGGTTGCAGGGGACATATTCAGTTTTTATGGCCAAAATGTGCTTTTCAGGGGCTGAAAAGCATGTTTTGGCCGAGTATGATAATTTTCATTAAAACTTGATTTCTATCCATTCGAATGATGCCAAATGAATAACTTACTTGAATTGGACCATTTTACACTATGTCCATTGTAGATTTGTGTCTCTGACAGTTCGTTTGGTTGCAGGGGACATATTCAGTTTTTATGGCCAAAATGTGCTTTTCAGGGGCTGAAAAGCATGTTTTGGCCGAGTATGATAATTTTCATTAAAACTTGATTTCTATCACTTCGAATGATGCCAAATGAATAACTTACTTGAATTGGACCATTTTACACTATGTCCATTGTAGATTTCTGTCTCCGACAGTTCGTTTGGTTGCAGGGGACATTTTCAGTTTTTATGGCCAAAATGTGCTTTTCAGAGGCTGAAAAGCATGTTTTGGCCAAGTATGATAATTTTCATTAAAACTTGATTTCTATCACTTCGAATGATGCCAAATGAATAACTTACTTGAATTGGACCATGTTACACTATGTCCATTGTAGATTTGTGTGTCTGACAGTTCGTTTGGTTGCAGGGGACATATTCAGTTTTTATGGCCAAAATGTGCTTTTCAGGGGCTGAAAACCATGATTTTGGCCGAGTATGATAATTTTCATTAAAACTTGATTTCTATCCATTCGAATGATGCCAAATGAATAACTTACTTGAATTGGACCATTTTACACTATGTCCATTGTAGATTTGTGTCTCTGACAGTTCGTTTGGTTGCAGGGGACATATTCAGTTTTTATGGCCAAAATGTGCTTTTCAGGGGCTGAAAAGCATGTTTTGGCCGAGTATGATAATTTTCATTAAAACTTGATTTTTATCCATTCGAATGATGCCAAATGAATAACTTACTTGAATTGGACCATTTTACACTATGTCCATTGTAGATTTGTGTCTCTGACAGTTCGTTTGGTTGCAGGGGACATATTCAGTTTTTATGGCCAAAATGTGCTTTTCAGGGGCTGAAAAGCATGTTTTGGCCGAGTATGATAATTTTCATTAAAACTTGATTTCTATCACTTCGAATGATGCCAAATGAATAACTTACTTGAATTGGACCATTTTACACTATGTCCATTGTAGATTTGTGTGTCTGACAGTTCGTTTGGTTGCAGGGGACATATTCAGTTTTTATGGCCAAAATGTGCTTTTCAGGGGCTGAAAACCATGTTTTGGCCGAGTATGATAATTTTCATTAAAACTTGATTTCTATCCATTCGAATGATGCCAAATGAATAACTTACTTGAATTGGACCATTTTAAACTATGTCCATTGTAGATTTGTGTCTCTGACAGTTCGTTTGGTTGCAGGGGACATATTCAGTTTTTATGGCCAAAATGTGCTTTTCAGGGACTGAAAAGCACGTTTTGGCAGAGTATGATAATTTTCATTAAAACTTGACTTCTATCCATTCGAATGATGCCAAATGAATAACTTACTTGAATTGGACCATTTTACACTATGTCCATTGTAGATTTGTGTCTCTGACAGTTCGTTTGGTTGCAGGGGACATTTTCAGTTTTTATTGCCAAAATGTGCTTTTCAGAGGCTGAAAAGCAGGTTTTGGCCGAGTATGATAATTTTCATTAAAACTTGATTTCTATCCATTCGAATGATGCCAAATAAATAACTTACTTGAATTGGACCATTTTACACTATGTCCATTGTAGATTTGTGTCTCCGAAAGTTCGTTTGGTTGCAGGGGACATTTTCAGTTTTTATGGCCAAAATGTGCTTTTCAGAGGCTGAAAAGCATGTTTTGGCCGAGTATGATGATTTTCATTAAAACTTAATTTCTATCACTGCGAATGATGCCAAATGAATAACTTACTTGAATTGGACCATTTTACACTATGTCCATTGTAGATTTGTGTCTCCGACAGTTCGTTTTGTTGCAGGGGATATTTTCAGTTTTTATGGCCAAAATGTGCTTTTCAGAGGCTGAAAAGCATGTTTTGGCCGAGTATGATAATTTTCATTAAAACTTGATTTCTATCACTTCGAATGATGCCAAATGAATAACTTACTTGAATTGGACCATTTTACACTATGTCCATTGTAGATTTGTGTCTCTGACAGTTCGTTTGGTTGCAGGGGACATGTTCAGTTTTTATGGCCAAAATGTGCTTTTCAGGGGCTGAAAAGCATGTTTTGGCCGAGTATGATAATTTTCATTAAAACTTGATTTCTATCACTTCGAATGATGCCAAATGAATAACTTACTTGAATTGGACCATTTTACACTATGTCCATTGTAGATTTGTGTCTCCGACAGTTCGTTTGGTTGCAGGGGACATTTTCAGTTTTTATGGCCAAAATGTGCTTTTCAGAGGCTGAAAAGCATGTTTTGGCCGAGTATGATAATTTTCATTAAAACTTGATTTCTATCACTTCGAATGATGCCAAATGAATAACTTACTTGAATTGGACCATTTTACACTATGTCCATTGTAGATTTGTGTCTCTGACAGTTCGTTTGGTTGCAGGGGACATATTCAGTTTTTATGGCCAAAATGTGCTTTTCAGAGCCTGAAAAGCATGTTTTGGCCGAGTATGATAATTTTCATTAAAACTTGATTTCTATCACTGCGAATAATGCCAAATGAATAACTTACTTGAATTGGACCATTTTACACTATGTCCATTGTAGATTTGTGTCTCCGACAGTTCGTTTTGTTGCAGGGGACATTTTCAGTTTTTATGGCCAAAATGTGCTTTTCAGAGGCTGAAAAGCATGTTTTGGCCGAGTATGATGATTTTCATTAAAACTTAATTTCTATCACTTCGAATGATGCCAAATGAATAACTTACTTGAATTGGACCATTTTACACTATGTCCATTGTAGATTTGTGTCTCTGACAGTTCGTTTGGTTGCAGGGGACATTTTCAGTTTTTATGGCCAAAATATGCTTTTCAGAGGCTGAAAAGCATGTTTTGGCCGAGTATGATAATTTTCATTAAAACTTGATTTCTATCACTTCGAATGATGCCAAATGAATAACTTACTTGAATTGGACCATTTTACACTATGTCCATTGTAGATTTGTGTCTCTGACAGTTCGTTTGGTTGCAGGGGACATATTCAGTTTTTATGGCCAAAATGTGCTTTTCAGGGGCTGAAAAGCATGTTTTGGCCGAGTATGATAATTTTCATTAAAACTTGATTTCTATCACTTCGAATGATGCCAAATGAATAACTTACTTGAATTGGACCATTTTACACTATGTCCATTGTAGATTTCTGTCTCCGACAGTTCGTTTGGTTGCAGGGGACATTTTCAGTTTTTATGGCCAAAATGTGCTTTTCAGAGGCTGAAAAGCATGTTTTGGCCGAGTATGATAATTTTCATTAAAACTTGATTTCTATCACTTCGAATGATGCCAAATGAATGACTTACTTGAATTGGACCATTTTACACTATGTCCATTGTAGATTTGTGTGTCTGACAGTTCGTTTGGTTGCAGGGGACATATTCAGTTTTTATGGCCAAAATGTGCTTTTCAGGGGCTGAAAACCATGTTTTGGCCGAGTATGATAATTTTCATTAAAACTTGATTTCTATCCATTCGAATGATGCCAAATGAATAACTTACTTGAATTGGACCATTTTACACTATGTCCATTGTAGATTTGTGTCTCTGACAGTTCGTTTGGTTGCAGGGGACATATTCAGTTTTTATGGCCAAAATGTGCTTTTCAGGGACTGAAAAGCACGTTTTGGCAGAGTATGATAATTTTCATTAAAACTTGATTTCTATCCATTCGAATGATGCCAAATGAAAAACTTACTTGAATTGGACCATTTTACACTATGTCCATTGTAGATTTGTGTCTCTGACAGTTCGTTTGGTTGCAGGGGACATATTCCTTTTTTTATGGCCAAAATGTGCTTTTCAGGGGCTGAAAAGCATGTTTTGGCCGAGTATGATAATTTTCATTAAAACTTGATTTCTATCCATTCGAATGATGCCAAATGAATAACTTACTTGATTTGGACCATTTTACACTATGTCCATTGTAGATTTGTGTCTCTGACAGTTCGTATGGTTGCAGGGGACATTTTCAGTTTTTATTGCCAAAATGTGCTTTTCAGAGGCTGAAAAGCACGTTTTGGCCGAGTATGATAATTTTCATTAAAACTTGATTTCTATCACTTCGAATGATGCCAAATGAATAACTTACTTGAATTGGACCATTTTACACTATGTCCATTGTAGATTTGTGTCTCTGACAGTTCGTTTGGTTGCAGGGGACATATTCAGTTTTTATGGCCAAAATGTGCTTTTCAGAGCCTGAAAAGCATGTTTTGGCCGAGTATGATAATTTTCATTAAAACTTGATTTCTATCACTGTGAATAATGCCAAATGAATAACTTACTCGAATTGGACCATTTTACACTATGTCCATTGTAGATTTGTGTCTCTGACAGTTCGTTTGGTTGCAGGGGACATATTCAGTTTTTATGGCCAAAATGTGCTTTTCAGGGGCTGAAAAGCATGTTTTGGCCGAGTATGATAATTTTCATTAAAACTTGATTTCTATCACTTCAAATGATGCCAAATGAATAACTTACTTGAATTGGACCATTTTACACTATGTCCATTGTAGATTTGTGTCTCCGACAGTTCGTTTGGTTGCAGGGGACATTTTCAGTTTTTATGGCCAAAATGTGCTTTTCAGAGGCTGAAAAGCATGTTTTGGCCGAGTATGATGATTTTCATTAAAACTTAATTTCTATCACTTCGAATGATGCCAAATGAATAACTTACTTGAATTGGACCATTTTACACTATGTCCATTGTAGATTTGTGTCTCTGACAGTTCGTTTGGTTGCAGGGGACATATTCAGTTTTTATGGCCAAAATGTGCTTTTCAGGGGCTGAAAACCATGTTTTGGCCGAGTATGATAATTTTCATTAAAACTTGATTTCTATCCATTCGAATGATGCCAAATGAATAACTTACTTGAATTGGACCATTTTACACTATGTCCATTGTAGATTTGTGTCTCTGACAGTTCGTTTGGTTGCAGGGGACATATTCAGTTTTTATGGCCAAAATGTGCTTTTCAGGGGCTGAAAAGCATGTTTTGGCCGAGTATGATAATTTTCATTAAAACTTGATTTCTATCACTTCGAATGATGCCAAATGAATAACTTACTTGAATTGGACCATTTTACACTATGTCCATTGTAGATTTCTGTCTCCGACAGTTCGTTTGGTTGCAGGGGACATTTTCAGTTTTTATGGCCAAAATGTGCTTTTCAGAGGCTGAAAAGCATGTTTTGGCCGAGTATGATAATTTTCATTAAAACTTGATTTCTATCACTTCGAATGATGCCAAATGAATAACTTACTTGAATTGGACCATTTTACACTATGTCCATTGTAGATTTGTGTGTCTGACAGTTCGTTTGGTTGCAGGGGACATATTCAGTTTTTATGGCCAAAATGTGCTTTTCAGGGGCTGAAAACCATGATTTTGGCCGAGTATGATAATTTTCATTAAAACTTGATTTCTATCCATTCGAATGATGCCAAATGAATAACTTACTTGAATTGGACCATTTTACACTATGTCCATTGTAGATTTGTGTCTCTGACAGTTCGTTTGGTTGCAGGGGACATATTCAGTTTTTATGGCCAAAATGTGCTTTTCAGGGGCTGAAAAGCATGTTTTGGCCGAGTATGATAATTTTCATTAAAACTTGATTTTTATCCATTCGAATGATGCCAAATGAATAACTTACTTGAATTGGACCATTTTACACTATGTCCATTGTAGATTTGTGTCTCTGACAGTTCGTTTGGTTGCAGGGGACATATTCAGTTTTTATGGCCAAAATGTGCTTTTCAGGGGCTGAAAAGCATGTTTTGGCCGAGTATGATAATTTTCATTAAAACTTGATTTCTATCACTTCGAATGATGCCAAATGAATAACTTACTTGAATTGGACCATTTTACACTATGTCCATTGTAGATTTGTGTGTCTGACAGTTCGTTTGGTTGCAGGGGACATATTCAGTTTTTATGGCCAAAATGTGCTTTTCAGGGGCTGAAAACCATGTTTTGGCCGAGTATGATAATTTTCATTAAAACTTGATTTCTATCCATTCGAATGATGCCAAATGAATAACTTACTTGAATTGGACCATTTTAAACTATGTCCATTGTAGATTTGTGTCTCTGACAGTTCGTTTGGTTGCAGGGGACATATTCAGTTTTTATGGCCAAAATGTGCTTTTCAGGGACTGAAAAGCACGTTTTGGCAGAGTATGATAATTTTCATTAAAACTTGACTTCTATCCATTCGAATGATGCCAAATGAATAACTTACTTGAATTGGACCATTTTACACTATGTCCATTGTAGATTTGTGTCTCTGACAGTTCGTTTGGTTGCAGGGGACATTTTCAGTTTTTATTGCCAAAATGTGCTTTTCAGAGGCTGAAAAGCAGGTTTTGGCCGAGTATGATAATTTTCATTAAAACTTGATTTCTATCCATTCGAATGATGCCAAATAAATAACTTACTTGAATTGGACCATTTTACACTATGTCCATTGTAGATTTGTGTCTCCGAAAGTTCGTTTGGTTGCAGGGGACATTTTCAGTTTTTATGGCCAAAATGTGCTTTTCAGAGGCTGAAAAGCATGTTTTGGCCGAGTATGATGATTTTCATTAAAACTTAATTTCTATCACTGCGAATGATGCCAAATGAATAACTTACTTGAATTGGACCATTTTACACTATGTCCATTGTAGATTTGTGTCTCCGACAGTTCGTTTTGTTGCAGGGGATATTTTCAGTTTTTATGGCCAAAATGTGCTTTTCAGAGGCTGAAAAGCATGTTTTGGCCGAGTATGATAATTTTCATTAAAACTTGATTTCTATCACTTCGAATGATGCCAAATGAATAACTTACTTGAATTGGACCATTTTACACTATGTCCATTGTAGATTTGTGTCTCTGACAGTTCGTTTGGTTGCAGGGGACATGTTCAGTTTTTATGGCCAAAATGTGCTTTTCAGGGGCTGAAAAGCATGTTTTGGCCGAGTATGATAATTTTCATTAAAACTTGATTTCTATCACTTCGAATGATGCCAAATGAATAACTTACTTGAATTGGACCATTTTACACTATGTCCATTGTAGATTTGTGTCTCCGACAGTTCGTTTGGTTGCAGGGGACATTTTCAGTTTTTATGGCCAAAATGTGCTTTTCAGAGGCTGAAAAGCATGTTTTGGCCGAGTATGATAATTTTCATTAAAACTTGATTTCTATCACTTCGAATGATGCCAAATGAATAACTTACTTGAATTGGACCATTTTACACTATGTCCATTGTAGATTTGTGTCTCTGACAGTTCGTTTGGTTGCAGGGGACATATTCAGTTTTTATGGCCAAAATGTGCTTTTCAGAGCCTGAAAAGCATGTTTTGGCCGAGTATGATAATTTTCATTAAAACTTGATTTCTATCACTGCGAATAATGCCAAATGAATAACTTACTTGAATTGGACCATTTTACACTATGTCCATTGTAGATTTGTGTCTCCGACAGTTCGTTTTGTTGCAGGGGACATTTTCAGTTTTTATGGCCAAAATGTGCTTTTCAGAGGCTGAAAAGAATGTTTTGGCCGAGTATGATGATTTTCATTAAAACTTAATTTCTATCACTTCGAATGATGCCAAATGAATAACTTACTTGAATTGGACCATTTTACACTATGTCCATTGTAGATTTGTGTCTCTGACAGTTCGTTTGGTTGCAGGGGACATTTTCAGTTTTTATGGCCAAAATATGCTTTTCAGAGGCTGAAAAGCATGTTTTGGCCGAGTATGATAATTTTCATTAAAACTTGATTTCTATCACTTCGAATGATGCCAAATGAATAACTTACTTGAATTGGACCATTTTACACTATGTCCATTGTAGATTTGTGTCTCTGACAGTTCGTTTGGTTGCAGGGGACATATTCAGTTTTTATGGCCAAAATGTGCTTTTCAGGGGCTGAAAAGCATGTTTTGGCCGAGTATGATAATTTTCATTAAAACTTGATTTCTATCACTTCGAATGATGCCAAATGAATAACTTACTTGAATTGGACCATTTTACACTATGTCCATTGTAGATTTCTGTCTCCGACAGTTCGTTTGGTTGCAGGGGACATTTTCAGTTTTATGGCCAAAATGTGCTTTTCAGAGGCTGAAAAGCATGTTTTGGGCCGAGTATGATAATTTTCATTAAAACTTGATTTCTATCACTTCGAATGATGCCAAATGAATGACTTACTTGAATTGGACCATTTTACACTATGTCCATTGTAGATTTGTGTGTCTGACAGTTCGTTTGGTTGCAGGGGACATATTCAGTTTTTATGGCCAAAATGTGCTTTTCAGGGGCTGAAAACCATGTTTTGGCCGAGTATGATAATTTTCATTAAAACTTGATTTCTATCCATTCGAATGATGCCAAATGAATAACTTACTTGAATTGGACCATTTTACACTATGTCCATTGTAGATTTGTGTCTCTGACAGTTCGTTTGGTTGCAGGGGACATATTCAGTTTTTATGGCCAAAATGTGCTTTTCAGGGACTGAAAAGCACGTTTTGGCAGAGTATGATAATTTTCATTAAAACTTGATTTCTATCCATTCGAATGATGCCAAATGAAAAACTTACTTGAATTGGACCATTTTACACTATGTCCATTGTAGATTTGTGTCTCTGACAGTTCGTTTGGTTGCAGGGGACATATTCCTTTTTTATGGCCAAAATGTGCTTTTCAGGGGCTGAAAAGCATGTTTTGGCCGAGTATGATAATTTTCATTAAAACTTGATTTCTATCCATTCGAATGGATGCCAAATGAATAACTTACTTGATTTGGACCATTTTACACTATGTCCATTGTAGATTTGTGTCTCTGACAGTTCGTATGGTTGCAGGGGACATTTTCAGTTTTTATTGCCAAAATGTGCTTTTCAGAGGCTGAAAAGCACGTTTGGCCGAGTATGATAATTTTCATTAAAACTTGATTTCTATCACTTCGAATGATGCCAAATGAATAACTTACTTGAATTGGACCATTTTACACTATGTCCATTGTAGATTTGTGTCTCTGACAGTTCGTTTGGTTGCAGGGGACATATTCAGTTTTTATGGCCAAAATGTGCTTTTCAGAGCCTGAAAAGCATGTTTTGGCCGAGTATGATAATTTTCATTAAAACTTGATTTCTATCACTGTGAATAATGCCAAATGAATAACTTACTCGAATTGGACCATTTTACACTATGTCCATTGTAGATTTGTGTCTCTGACAGTTCGTTTGGTTGCAAGGGGACATATTCAGTTTTTATGGCCAAAATGTGCTTTTCAGGGGGCTGAAAAGCATGTTTTGGCCGAGTATGATAATTTTCATTAAAACTTGATTTTCTATCACTTCAAATGATGCCAAATGAATAACTTACTTGAATTGGACCATTTTACACTATGTCCATTGTAGATTTGTGTCTCCGACAGTTCGTTTTGGTTGCAGGGGACATTTTCAGTTTTTATGGCCAAAATGTGCTTTTCAGAGGCTGAAAAAGCATGTTTTGGCCGAGTATGATGATTTTCATTAAAACTTAATTTCTATCACTTCGAATGATGCCAAATGAATAACTTACTTGAATTGGACCATTTTACACTATGTCCATTGTAGATTTGGTCTCTGACAGTTCGTTTGGTTGCAGGGGACATATTCAGTTTTTATGGCCAAAATGTGCTTTTCAGGGGCTGAAAAACCATGTTTTGGCCGAGTATGATAATTTTCATTAAAACTTGATTTCTATCCATTCGAATGATGCCAAATGAATAACTTACTTGAATTGGACCATTTTACACTAATGTCCATTGTAGATTTGTGTCTCTGACAGTTCGTTTGGTTGCAGGGGGACATATTCAGTTTTTATGGGCCAAAATGTGCTTTTCAGGGGCTGAAAAGCATGTTTTGGCCGAGTATGATAATTTTCATTAAAACTTGATTTCTATCCATTCGAATGATGCCAAATGAATAACTTACTTGAATTGGACCATTTTACACTATGTCCATTGTAGATTTGTGTCTCTGACAGTTCGTTTGGTTGCAGGGGACATATTCAGTTTTTATGGCCAAAATGTGCTTTTCAGGGGCTGAAAAGCATGTTTTTGGCCGAGTATGATAATTTTCATTAAAACTTGATTTCTATCACTTCGAATGATGCCAAATGAATAACTTACTTGAATTGGACCATTTTACACTATGTCCATTGTAGATTTCTGTCTCCGACAGTTCGTTTGGTTGCAGGGGACATTTTCAGTTTTTTATGGCCAAAATGTGCTTTTCAGAGGCTGAAAAGCATGTTTTGGCCGAGTATGATAATTTTCATTAAAACTTGATTTCTATCACTTCGAATGATGCCAAATGAATAACTTACTTGAATTGGACCATTTTACACTATGTCCATTGTAGATTTGTGTGTCTGACAGTTCGTTTGGTTGCAGGGGACATATTCAGTTTTTATGGCCAAAATGTGCTTTTCAGGGGCTGAAAACCATGATTTTGGCCGAGTATGATAATTTTCATTAAAACTTGATTTCTATCCATTCGAATGATGCCAAATGAATAACTTACTTGAATTGGACCATTTTACACTATGTCCATTGTAGATTTGTGTCTCTGACAGTTCGTTTGGTTGCAGGGGACATATTCAGTTTTTATGGCCAAAATGTGCTTTTCAGGGGCTGAAAAGCATGTTTTGGGCCCGAGTATGATAATTTTCATTAAAACTTGATTTTTATCCATTCGAATGATGCCAAATGAATAACTTACTTGAATTGGACCATTTTACACTATGTCCATTGTAGATTTGTGTCTCTGACAGGTTCGTTTGGTTGCAGGGGACATATTCAGTTTTTATGGCCAAAATGTGCTTTTCAGGGGCTGAAAAGCATGTTTTGGCCGAGTATGATAATTTTCATTAAAACTTGATTTCTATCACTTCGAATGATGCCAAATGAATAACTTACTTGATTTGGACCATTTTACACTATGTCCATTGTAGATTTGTGTCTCCGACAGTTCGTTTGGTTGCAGGGGACATTTTCAGTTTTTATGGCCAAAATGTGCTTTTCAGAGGCTGAAAAGCATGTTTTGGCCGAGTATGATAATTTTCATTAAAACTTGATTTCTATCACTTCGAATGATGCCAAATGAATAACTTACTTGAATTGGACCATTTTACACTATGTCCATTGTAGATTTGTGTCTCTGACAGTTCGTTTGGTTGCAGGGGACATATTCAGTTTTTATGGCCAAAATGTGCTTTTCAGAGCCTGAAAAGCATGTTTTGGCCGAGTATGATAATTTTCATTAAAACTTGATTTCTATCACTGCGAATAATGCCAATGAATAACTTACTTGAATTGGACCATTTTACACTATGTCCATTGTAGATTTGTGTCTCCGACAGTTCGTTTTGTTGCAGGGGACATTTTCAGTTTTTATGGCCAAAATGTGCTTTTCAGAGGCTGAAAAGAATGTTTTGGCCGAGTATGATGATTTTCATTAAAACTTAATTTCTATCACTTCGAATGATGCCAAATGAATAACTTACTTGAATTGGACCATTTTACACTATGTCCATTGTAGATTTGTGTCTCCGACAGTTCGTTTGGTTGCAGGGGACATTTTCAGTTTTTATGGCCAAAATGTGCTTTTCAGAGGCTGAAAAGCATGTTTTGGCCGAGTATGATAATTTTCATTAAAACTTGATTTCTATCACTTCGAATGATGTCAAATGAATAACTTACTTGAATTGGACCATTTTACACTATGTCCATTGTAGATTTGTGTCTCTGACAGTTCGTTTGGTTGCAGGGGACATATTCAGTTTTTATGGCCAAAATGTGCTTTTCAGAGCCTGAAAAGCATGTTTTGGCCGAGTATGATAATTTTCATTAAAACTTGATTTCTATCACTGTGAATAATGCCAAATAAATAACTTACTCGAATTGGACCATTTTACACTATGTCCATTGTAGATTTGTGTCTCTGACAGTTCGTTTGGTTGCAGGGGACATATTCAGTTTTTATGGCCAAAATGTGCTTTTCAGGGGCTGAAAAGCATGTTTTGGCCGAGTATGATAATTTTCATTAAAACTTGATTTCTATCACTTCGAATGATGCCAAATGAATAACTTACTTGAATTGGACCATTTTACACTATGTCCATTGTAGATTTGTGTCTCCGACAGTTCGTTTGGTTGCAGGGGACATTTTCAGTTTTTATGGCCAAAATGTGCTTTTCAGAGGCTGAAAAGCATGTTTTGGCCGAGTATGATGATTTTCATTAAAACTTAATTTCTATCACTTCGAATGATGCCAAATGAATAACTTACTTGAATTGGACCATTTTACACTATGTCCATTGTAGATTTGTGTCTCTGACAGTTCGTTTGGTTGCAGGGGACATATTCAGTTTTTATGGCCAAAATGTGCTTTTCAGGGGCTGAAAAGCATGTTTTGGCCGAGTATGATAATTTTCATTAAAACTTGATTTCTATCCATTCGAATGATGCCAAATGAATAACTTACTTGAATTGGACCATTTTACACTATGTCCATTGTAGATTTGTGTATCTGACAGTTCGTTTGGTTGCAGGGGACATATTCAGTTTTTATGGCCAAAATGTGCTTTTCAGGGGCTTAAAAGCATGTTTTGGCCGAGTATGATAATTTTCATTAAAACTTGATTTCTATCACTTCGAATGATGCCAAATGAATAACTTACTTGAATTGGACCATTTTACACTATGTCCATTGTAGATTTCTGTCTCCGACAGTTCGTTTGGTTGCAGGGGACATTTTCAGTTTTTATGGCCAAAATGTGCTTTTCAGAGGCTGAAAAGCATGTTTTGGCCGAGTATGACAATTTTCATTAAAACTTGATTTCTATCACTTCGAATGATGCCAAATGAATAACTTACCTGAATTGGACCATTTTACACTATGTCCATTGTAGATTTGTGTGTCTGACAGTTCGTTTGGTTGCAGGGGACATATTCAGTTTTTATGGCCAAAATGTGCTTTTCAGGGGCTGAAAACCATGTTTTGGCCGAGTATGATAATTTTCATTAAAACTTGATTTCTATCCATTCGAATGATGCCAAATGAATAACTTACTTGAATTGGACCATTTTACACTATGTCCATTGTAGATTTGTGTCTCTGACAGTTCGTTTGGTTGCAGGGGACATGTTCAGTTTTTATGGCCAAAATATGCTTTTCAGAGGCTGAAAAGCATGTTTTGGCCGAGTATGATAATTTTCATTAAAACTTGATTTCTATCACTTCGAATGATGCCAAATGAATAACTTACTTGAATTGGACCATTTTACACTATGTCCATTGTAGATTTGTGTCTCCGACAGTTCGTTTGGTTGCAGGGGACATTTTCAGTTTTTATGGCCAAAATGTGCTTTTCAGAGGCTGAAAAGCATGTTTTGGCCGAGTATGATAATTTTCATTAAAACTTGATTTCTATCACTTCGAATGATGCCAAATGAATAACTTACTTGAATTGGACCATTTTACACTATGTCCATTGTAGATTTGTGTCTCTGACAGTTCGTTTGGTTGCAGGGGACATATTCAGTTTTTATGGCCAAAATGTGCTTTTCAGGGGCTGAAAAGCATGTTTTGGCCGAGTATGATAATTTTCATTAAAACTTGATTTCTATCACTTCGAATGATGCCAAATGAATAACTTACTTGAATTGGACCATTTTACACTATGTCCATTGTAGATTTCTGTCTCCGACAGTTCGTTTGGTTGCAGGGGACATTTTCAGTTTTTATGGCCAAAATATGCTTTTCAGAGGCTGAAAAGCATGTTTTGGCCGAGTATGATAATTTTCATTAAAACTTGATTTCTATCACTTCGAATGATGCCAAATGAATAACTTACTTGAATTGGACCATTTTACACTATGTCCATTGTAGATTTGTGTATCCGACAGTTCGTTTGGTTGCAGGGGACATTTTCAGTTTTTATTGCCAAAATGTGCTTTTCAGAGGCTGAAAAGCACGTTTTGGCCGAGTATGATAATTTTCATTAAAACTTGATTTCTATCCATTCGAATGATGCCAAATGAATAACTTACTTGAATTGGACCATTTTACACTATGTCCATTGTAGATTTGTGTATCTGACAGTTCGTTTGGTTGCAGGGGACATATTCAGTTTTTATGGCCAAAATGTGCTTTTCAGGGGCTTAAAAGCATGTTTTGGCCGAGTATGATAATTTTCATTAAAACTTGATTTCTATCACTTCGAATGATGCCAAATGAATAACTTACTTGAATTGGACCATTTTACACTATGTCCATTGTAGATTTCTGTCTCCGACAGTTCGTTTGGTTGCAGGGGACATTTTCAGTTTTTATGGCCAAAATGTGCTTTTCAGAGGCTGAAAAGCATGTTTTGGCCGAGTATGATAATTTTCATTAAAACTTGATTTCTATCACTTCGAATGATGCCAAATGAATAACTTACTTGAATTGGACCATTTTACACTATGTCCATTGTAGATTTGTGTCTCTGACAGTTCGTTTGGTTGCAGGGGACATATTCAGTTTTTATGGCCAAAATGTGCTTTTCAGGGGCTGAAAAGCATGTTTTGGCCGAGTATGATAATTTTCATTAAAACTTGATTTCTATCACTTCGAATGATGCCAAATGAATAACTTACTTGAATTGGACCATTTTACACTATGTCCATTGTAGATTTCTGTCTCCGACAGTTCGTTTGGTTGCAGGGGACATTTTCAGTTTTTATGGCCAAAATATGCTTTTCAGAGGCTGAAAAGCATGTTTTGGCCGAGTATGATAATTTTCATTAAAACTTGATTTCTATCACTTCGAATGATGCCAAATGAATAACTTACTTGAATTGGACCATTTTACACTATGTCCATTGTAGATTTGTGTATCCGACAGTTCGTTTGGTTGCAGGGGACATTTTCAGTTTTTATTGCCAAAATGTGCTTTTCAGAGGCTGAAAAGCACGTTTTGGCCGAGTATGATAATTTTCATTAAAACTTGATTTCTATCCATTCGAATGATGCCAAATGAATAACTTACTTGATTTGGACCATTTTATACTATGTCCATTGTAGATTTGTGTCTCTGACAGTTCGTTTGGTTGCAGGGGACATATTCAGTTTTTATGGCCAAAATGTGCTTTTCAGGGGCTGAAAAGCATGTTTTGGCCGAGTATGATAATTTTCATTAAAACTTGATTTCTATCACTTCGAATGATTCCAAATGAATAACTTACTTGAATTGGACCATTTTACACTATGTCCATTGTAGATTTCTGTCTCCGACAGTTCGTTTGGTTGCAGGGGACATTTTCAGTTTTTATGGCCAAAATGTGCTTTTCAGAGGCTGAAAAGCATGTTTTGGCCGAGTATGATAATTTTCATTAAAACTTGATTTCTATCACTTCGAATGATGCCAAATGAATAACTTACTTGAATTGGACCATTTTACACTATGTCCATTGTAGATTTGTGTCTCCGACAGTTCGTTTTGTTGCAGGGGACATTTTCAGTTTATATGGCCAAAATGTGCTTTTCAGAGGCTGAAAAGCATGTTTTGGCCGAGTATGATGATTTTCATTAAAACTTAATTTCTATCACTTCGAATGATGCCAAATGAATAACTTACTTGAATTGGACCATTTTACACTATGTCCATTGTAGATTTGTGTCTCTGACAGTTCGTTTGGTTGCAGGGGACATATTCAGTTTTTATGGCCAAAATGTGCTTTTCAGGGGCTGAAAACCATGTTTTGGCCGAGTATGATAATTTTCATTAAAACTTGATTTCTATCCATTTGAATGATGCCAAATGAATAACTTACTTGAATTGGACCATTTTACACTATGTCCATTGTAGATTTGTGTCTCTGACATTTCGTTTGGTTGCAGGGGACATATTCAGTTTTTATGGCCAAAATGTGCTTTTCAGGGGCTGAAAAGCATGTTTTGGCCGAGTATGATAATTTTCATTAAAACTTGATTTCTATCACTTCGAATGATGCCAAATGAATAACTTACTTGAATTGGACCATTTTACACTATGTCCATTGTAGATTTGTGTCTCCGACAGTTCGTTTGGTTGCAGGGGACATATTCAGTTTTTATGGCCAAAATGTGCTTTTCAGGGGCTGAAAAGCATGTTTTGGCCGAGTATGATAATTTTCATTAAAACTTGATTTCTATCACTTCGAATGATGCCAAATGAATAACTTACTTGAATTGGACCATTTTACACTATGTCCATTGTAGATTTCTGTCTCCGACAGTTCGTTTGGTTGCAGGGGACATTTTCAGTTTTTATGGCCAAAATATGCTTTTCAGAGGCTGAAAAGCATGTTTTGGCCGAGTATGATAATTTTCATTAAAACTTGATTTCTATCACTTCGAATGATGCCAAATGAATAACTTACTTGAATTGGACCATTTTACACTATGTCCATTGTAGATTTGTGTCTCCGACAGTTCGTTTGGTTGCAGGGGACATTTTCAGTTTTTATGGCCAAAATGTGCTTTTCAGAGGCTGAAAAGCATGTTTTGGCCGAGTATGATAATTTTCATTAAAACTTGATTTCTATCAATTCGAATGATGCCAAATGAATAACTTACTTGAATTGGACCATTTTACACTATGTCCATTGTAGATTTGTGTCTCTGACAGTTCGTTTGGTTGCAGGGGACATTTTCAGTTTTTATGGCCAAAATGTGCTTTTCAGAGGCTGAAAAGCATGTTTTGGCCGAGTATGATAATTTTCATTAAAACTTGATTTCTATCACTTCGAATGATGCCAAATGAATAACTTACTTGAATTGGACCATTTTACACTATGTCCATTGTAGATTTGTGTCTCTGACATTTCGTTTGGTTGCAGGGGACATATTCAGTTTTTATGGCCAAAATGTGCTTTTCAGGGGCTGAAAAGCATGTTTTGGCCGAGTATGATAATTTTCATTAAAACTTGATTTCTATCACTTCGAATGATGCCAAATGAATAACTTACTTGAATTGGACCATTTTACACTATGTCCATTGTAGATTTCTGTCTCCGACAGTTCGTTTGGTTGCAGGGGACATTTTCAGTTTTTATGGCCAAAATGTGCTTTTCAGAGGCTGAAAAGCATGTTTTGGCCGAGTATGATAATTTTCATTAAAACTTGATTTCTATCAATTCGAATGATGCCAAATGAATAACTTACTTGAATTGGACCATTTTACACTATGTCCATTGTAGATTTGTGTCTCTGACAGTTCGTTTGGTTGCAGGGGACATATTCAGTTTTTATGGCCAAAATGTGCTTTTCAGGGGCTGAAAAGCATGTTTTGGCCGAGTATGATAATTTTCATTAAAACTTGATTTCTATCACTTCGAATGATGCCAAATGAATAACTTACTTGAATTGGACCATTTTACACTATGTCCATTGTAGATTTGTGTCTCCGACAGTTCGTTTGGTTGCAGGGGACATTTTCAGTTTTTATGGCCAAAATGTGCTTTTCAGAGGCTGAAAAGCATGTTTTGGCCGAGTATGATGATTTTCATTAAAACTTAATTTCTATCACTTCGAATGATGCCAAATGAATAACTTACTTGAATTGGACCATTTTACACTATGTCCATTGTAGATTTGTGTCTCTGACAGTTCGTTTGGTTGCAGGGGACATATTCAGTTTTTATGGCCAAAATGTGCTTTTCAGGGGCTGAAAACCATGATTTTGGCCGAGTATGATAATTTTCATTAAAACTTGATTTCTATCCATTCGAATGATGCCAAATGAATAACTTACTTGAATTGGACCATTTTACACTATGTCCATTGTAGATTTGTGTCTCTGACAGTTCGTTTGGTTGCAGGGGACATATTCAGTTTTTATGGCCAAAATGTGCTTTTCAGGGGCTGAAAAGCATGTTTTGGCCGAGTATGATAATTTTCATTAAAACTTGATTTCTATCCATTCGAATGATGCCAAATGAATAACTTACTTGAATTGGACCATTTTACACTATGTCCATTGTAGATTTGTGTCTCTGACAGTTCGTTTGGTTGCAGGGGACATATTCAGTTTTTATGGCCAAAATGTGCTTTTCAGGGGCTGAAAAGCATGTTTTGGCCGAGTATGATAATTTTCATTAAAACTTGATTTCTATCACTTCGAATGATGCCAAATGAATAACTTACTTGAATTGGACCATTTTACACTATGTCCATTGTAGATTTCTGTCTCCGACAGTTCGTTTGGTTGCAGGGGACATTTTCAGTTTTTATGGCCAAAATGTGCTTTTCAGAGGCTGAAAAGCATGTTTTGGCCGAGTATGACAATTTTCATTAAAACTTGATTTCTATCACTTCGAATGATGCCAAATGAATAACTTACCTGAATTGGACCATTTTACACTATGTCCATTGTAGATTTGTGTGTCTGACAGTTCGTTTGGTTGCAGGGGACATATTCAGTTTTTATGGCCAAAATGTGCTTTTCAGGGGCTGAAAACCATGTTTTGGCCGAGTATGATAATTTTCATTAAAACTTGATTTCTATCCATTCGAATGATGCCAAATGAATAACTTACTTGAATTGGACCATTTTACACTATGTCCATTGTAGATTTGTGTCTCTGACAGTTCGTTTGGTTGCAGGGGACATGTTCAGTTTTTATGGCCAAAATATGCTTTTCAGAGGCTGAAAAGCATGTTTTGGCCGAGTATGATAATTTTCATTAAAACTTGATTTCTATCACTTCGAATGATGCCAAATGAATAACTTACTTGAATTGGACCATTTTACACTATGTCCATTGTAGATTTCTGTCTCCGACAGTTCGTTTGGTTGCAGGGGACATTTTCAGTTTTTATGGCCAAAATGTGCTTTTCAGAGGCTGAAAAGCATGTTTTGGCCGAGTATGATAATTTTCATTAAAACTTGATTTCTATCACTTCGAATGATGCCAAATGAATAACTTACTTGAATTGGACCATTTTACACTATGTCCATTGTAGATTTGTGTCTCCGACAGTTCGTTTTGTTGCAGGGGACATTTTCAGTTTATATGGCCAAAATGTGCTTTTCAGAGGCTGAAAAGCATGTTTTGGCCGAGTATGATGATTTTCATTAAAACTTAATTTCTATCACTTCGAATGATGCCAAATGAATAACTTACTTGAATTGGACCATTTTACACTATGTCCATTGTAGATTTGTGTCTCTGACAGTTCGTTTGGTTGCAGGGGACATATTCAGTTTTTATGGCCAAAATGTGCTTTTCAGGGGCTGAAAACCATGTTTTGGCCGAGTATGATAATTTTCATTAAAACTTGATTTCTATCCATTTGAATGATGCCAAATGAATAACTTACTTGAATTGGACCATTTTACACTATGTCCATTGTAGATTTGTGTCTCTGACATTTCGTTTGGTTGCAGGGGACATATTCAGTTTTTATGGCCAAAATGTGCTTTTCAGGGGCTGAAAAGCATGTTTTGGCCGAGTATGATAATTTTCATTAAAACTTGATTTCTATCACTTCGAATGATGCCAAATGAATAACTTACTTGAATTGGACCATTTTACACTATGTCCATTGTAGATTTGTGTCTCCGACAGTTCGTTTGGTTGCAGGGGACATATTCAGTTTTTATGGCCAAAATGTGCTTTTCAGGGGCTGAAAAGCATGTTTTGGCCGAGTATGATAATTTTCATTAAAACTTGATTTCTATCACTTCGAATGATGCCAAATGAATAACTTACTTGAATTGGACCATTTTACACTATGTCCATTGTAGATTTCTGTCTCCGACAGTTCGTTTGGTTGCAGGGGACATTTTCAGTTTTTATGGCCAAAATATGCTTTTCAGAGGCTGAAAAGCATGTTTTGGCCGAGTATGATAATTTTCATTAAAACTTGATTTCTATCACTTCGAATGATGCCAAATGAATAACTTACTTGAATTGGACCATTTTACACTATGTCCATTGTAGATTTGTGTCTCCGACAGTTCGTTTGGTTGCAGGGGACATTTTCAGTTTTTATGGCCAAAATGTGCTTTTCAGAGGCTGAAAAGCATGTTTTGGCCGAGTATGATGATTTTCATTAAAACTTAATTTCTATCACTTCGAATGATGCCAAATGAATAACTTACTTGAATTGGACCATTTTACACTATGTCCATTGTAGATTTGTGTCTCTGACAGTTCGTTTGGTTGCAGGGGACATATTCAGTTTTTATGGCCAAAATGTGCTTTTCAGGGGCTGAAAACCATGTTTTGGCCGAGTATGATAATTTTCATTAAAACTTGATTTCTATCCATTTGAATGATGCCAAATGAATAACTTACTTGAATTGGACCATTTTACACTATGTCCATTGTAGATTTGTGTCTCTGACATTTCGTTTGGTTGCAGGGGACATATTCAGTTTTTATGGCCAAAATGTGCTTTTCAGGGGCTGAAAAGCATGTTTTGGCCGAGTATGATAATTTTCATTAAAACTTGATTTCTATCCATTCGAATGATGCCAAATGAATAACTTACTTGAATTGGACCATTTTACACTATGTCCATTGTAGATTTGTGTCTCTGACAGTTCGTTTGGTTGCAGGGGACATATTCAGTTTTTATGGCCAAAATGTGCTTTTCAGGGGCTGAAAAGCATGTTTTGGCCGAGTATGATAATTTTCATTAAAACTTGATTTCTATCACTTCGAATGATGCCAAATGAATAACTTACTTGAATTGGACCATTTTACACTATGTCCATTGTAGATTTCTGTCTCCGACAGTTCGTTTGGTTGCAGGGGACATTTTCAGTTTTTATGGCCAAAATGTGCTTTTCAGAGGCTGAAAAGCATGTTTTGGCCGAGTATGACAATTTTCATTAAAACTTGATTTCTATCACTTCGAATGATGCCAAATGAATAACTTACCTGAATTGGACCATTTTACACTATGTCCATTGTAGATTTGTGTGTCTGACAGTTCGTTTGGTTGCAGGGGACATATTCAGTTTTTATGGCCAAAATGTGCTTTTCAGGGGCTGAAAACCATGTTTTGGCCGAGTATGATAATTTTCATTAAAACTTGATTTCTATCCATTCGAATGATGCCAAATGAATAACTTACTTGAATTGGACCATTTTACACTATGTCCATTGTAGATTTGTGTCTCTGACAGTTCGTTTGGTTGCAGGGGACATGTTCAGTTTTTATGGCCAAAATATGCTTTTCAGAGGCTGAAAAGCATGTTTTGGCCGAGTATGATAATTTTCATTAAAACTTGATTTCTATCACTTCGAATGATGCCAAATGAATAACTTACTTGAATTGGACCATTTTACACTATGTCCATTGTAGATTTGTGTCTCCGACAGTTCGTTTGGTTGCAGGGGACATTTTCAGTTTTTATGGCCAAAATGTGCTTTTCAGAGGCTGAAAAGCATGTTTTGGCCGAGTATGATAATTTTCATTAAAACTTGATTTCTATCACTTCGAATGATGCCAAATGAATAACTTACTTGAATTGGACCATTTTACACTATGTCCATTGTAGATTTGTGTCTCTGACAGTTCGTTTGGTTGCAGGGGACATATTCAGTTTTTATGGCCAAAATGTGCTTTTCAGGGGCTGAAAAGCATGTTTTGGCCGAGTATGATAATTTTCATTAAAACTTGATTTCTATCACTTCGAATGATGCCAAATGAATAACTTACTTGAATTGGACCATTTTACACTATGTCCATTGTAGATTTCTGTCTCCGACAGTTCGTTTGGTTGCAGGGGACATTTTCAGTTTTTATGGCCAAAATATGCTTTTCAGAGGCTGAAAAGCATGTTTTGGCCGAGTATTATAATTTTCATTAAAACTTGATTTCTATCACTTCGAATGATGCCAAATGAATAACTTACTTGAATTGGACCATTTTACACTATGTCCATTGTAGATTTGTGTATCCGACAGTTCGTTTGGTTGCAGGGGACATTTTCAGTTTTTATTGCCAAAATGTGCTTTTCAGAGGCTGAAAAGCACGTTTTGGCCGAGTATGATAATTTTCATTAAAACTTGATTTCTATCCATTCGAATGATGCCAAATGAATAACTTACTTGATTTGGACCATTTTATACTATGTCCATTGTAGATTTGTGTCTCTGACAGTTCGTTTGGTTGCAGGGGACATATTCAGTTTTTATGGCCAAAATGTGCTTTTCAGGGGCTGAAAAGCATGTTTTGGCCGAGTATGATAATTTTCATTAAAACTTGATTTCTATCACTTCGAATGATTCCAAATGAATAACTTACTTGAATTGGACCATTTTACACTATGTCCATTGTAGATTTCTGTCTCCGACAGTTCGTTTGGTTGCAGGGGACATTTTCAGTTTTTATGGCCAAAATGTGCTTTTCAGAGGCTGAAAAGCATGTTTTGGCCGAGTATGATAATTTTCATTAAAACTTGATTTCTATCACTTCGAATGATGCCAAATGAATAACTTACTTGAATTGGACCATTTTACACTATGTCCATTGTAGATTTGTGTCTCCGACAGTTCGTTTTGTTGCAGGGGACATTTTCAGTTTATATGGCCAAAATGTGCTTTTCAGAGGCTGAAAAGCATGTTTTGGCCGAGTATGATGATTTTCATTAAAACTTAATTTCTATCACTTCGAATGATGCCAAATGAATAACTTACTTGAATTGGACCATTTTACACTATGTCCATTGTAGATTTGTGTCTCTGACAGTTCGTTTGGTTGCAGGGGACATATTCAGTTTTTATGGCCAAAATGTGCTTTTCAGGGGCTGAAAACCATGTTTTGGCCGAGTATGATAATTTTCATTAAAACTTGATTTCTATCCATTTGAATGATGCCAAATGAATAACTTACTTGAATTGGACCATTTTACACTATGTCCATTGTAGATTTGTGTCTCTGACATTTCGTTTGGTTGCAGGGGACATATTCAGTTTTTATGGCCAAAATGTGCTTTTCAGGGGCTGAAAAGCATGTTTTGGCCGAGTATGATAATTTTCATTAAAACTTGATTTCTATCACTTCGAATGATGCCAAATGAATAACTTACTTGAATTGGACCATTTTACACTATGTCCATTGTAGATTTGTGTCTCCGACAGTTCGTTTGGTTGCAGGGGACATATTCAGTTTTTATGGCCAAAATGTGCTTTTCAGGGGCTGAAAAGCATGTTTTGGCCGAGTATGATAATTTTCATTAAAACTTGATTTCTATCACTTCGAATGATGCCAAATGAATAACTTACTTGAATTGGACCATTTTACACTATGTCCATTGTAGATTTCTGTCTCCGACAGTTCGTTTGGTTGCAGGGGACATTTTCAGTTTTTATGGCCAAAATATGCTTTTCAGAGGCTGAAAAGCATGTTTTGGCCGAGTATGATAATTTTCATTAAAACTTGATTTCTATCACTTCGAATGATGCCAAATGAATAACTTACTTGAATTGGACCATTTTACACTATGTCCATTGTAGATTTGTGTCTCCGACAGTTCGTTTGGTTGCAGGGGACATTTTCAGTTTTTATGGCCAAAATGTGCTTTTCAGAGGCTGAAAAGCATGTTTTGGCCGAGTATGATGATTTTCATTAAAACTTAATTTCTATCACTTCGAATGATGCCAAATGAATAACTTACTTGAATTGGACCATTTTACACTATGTCCATTGTAGATTTGTGTCTCTGACAGTTCGTTTGGTTGCAGGGGACATATTCAGTTTTTATGGCCAAAATGTGCTTTTCAGGGGCTGAAAACCATGTTTTGGCCGAGTATGATAATTTTCATTAAAACTTGATTTCTATCCATTTGAATGATGCCAAATGAATAACTTACTTGAATTGGACCATTTTACACTATGTCCATTGTAGATTTGTGTCTCTGACATTTCGTTTGGTTGCAGGGGACATATTCAGTTTTTATGGCCAAAATGTGCTTTTCAGGGCCTGAAAAGCATGTTTTGGCCGAGTATGATAATTTTCATTAAAACTTGATTTCTATCACTTCGAATGATGCCAAATGAATAACTTACTTGAATTGGACCATTTTACACTATGTCCATTGTAGATTTGTGTCTCCGACAGTTCGTTTGGTTGCAGGGGACATATTCAGTTTTTATGGCCAAAATGTGCTTTTCAGGGGCTGAAAAGCATGTTTTGGCCGAGTATGATAATTTTCATTAAAACTTGATTTCTATCACTTCGAATGATGCCAAATGAATAACTTACTTGAATTGGACCATTTTACACTATGTCCATTGTAGATTTCTGTCTCCGACAGTTCGTTTGGTTGCAGGGGACATTTTCAGTTTTTATGGCCAAAATATGCTTTTCAGAGGCTGAAAAGCATGTTTTGGCCGAGTATGATAATTTTCATTAAAACTTGATTTCTATCACTTCGAATGATGCCAAATGAATAACTTACTTGAATTGGACCATTTTACACTATGTCCATTGTAGATTTGTGTCTCCGACAGTTCGTTTGGTTGCAGGGGACATTTTCAGTTTTTATGGCCAAAATGTGCTTTTCAGAGGCTGAAAAGCATGTTTTGGCCGAGTATGATAATTTTCATTAAAACTTGATTTCTATCAATTCGAATGATGCCAAATGAATAACTTACTTGAATTGGACCATTTTACACTATGTCCATTGTAGATTTGTGTCTCTGACAGTTCGTTTGGTTGCAGGGGACATTTTCAGTTTTTATGGCCAAAATGTGCTTTTCAGAGGCTGAAAAGCATGTTTTGGCCGAGTATGATAATTTTCATTAAAACTTGATTTCTATCACTTCGAATGATGCCAAATGAATAACTTACTTGAATTGGACCATTTTACACTATGTCCATTGTAGATTTGTGTCTCTGACATTTCGTTTGGTTGCAGGGGACATATTCAGTTTTTATGGCCAAAATGTGCTTTTCAGGGGCTGAAAAGCATGTTTTGGCCGAGTATGATAATTTTCATTAAAACTTGATTTCTATCACTTCGAATGATGCCAAATGAATAACTTACTTGAATTGGACCATTTTACACTATGTCCATTGTAGATTTCTGTCTCCGACAGTTCGTTTGGTTGCAGGGGACATTTTCAGTTTTTATGGCCAAAATGTGCTTTTCAGAGGCTGAAAAGCATGTTTTGGCCGAGTATGATAATTTTCATTAAAACTTGATTTCTATCAATTCGAATGATGCCAAATGAATAACTTACTTGAATTGGACCATTTTACACTATGTCCATTGTAGATTTGTGTCTCCGACAGTTCGTTTGGTTGCAGGGGACATTTTCAGTTTTTATGGCCAAAATGTGCTTTTCAGAGGCTGAAAAGCATGTTTTGGCCGAGTATGATAATTTTCATTAAAACTTGATTTCTATCACTTCGAATGATGCCAAATGAATAACTTACTTGAATTGGACCATTTTACACTATGTCCATTGTAGATTTCTGTCTCCGACAGTTCGTTTGGTTGCAGGGGACATTTTCAGTTTTTATGGCCAAAATATGCTTTTCAGAGGCTGAAAAGCATGTTTTGGCCGAGTATGATAATTTTCATTAAAACTTGATTTCTATCACTTCGAATGATGCCAAATGAATAACTTACTTGAATTGGACCATTTAACACTATGTCCATTTTAGATTTGTGTCTCTGACAGTTCGTTTGGTTGCAGGGGACATATTCAGTTTTTATGGCCAAAATGTGCTTTTCAGGGGCTGAAAAGCACGTTTTGGCAGAGAATGATAATTTTCATTAAAACTTGATTTCTATCCATTCGAATGATGCCAAATGAATAACTTACTTGAATTGGACCATTTTACACTATGTCCATTGTAGATTTGTGTCTCTGACAGTTCGTTTGGTTGCAGGGGACATTTTCAGTTTTTATGGTCAAAATGTGCTTTTCAGAGGCTGAAAAGCATGTTTTGGCCGAGTATGATGATTTTCATTAAAACTTAATTTCTATCACTGCGAATGATGCCAAATGAATAACTTACTTGAATTGGACCATTTTACACTATGTCCATTGTAGATTTGTGTCTCTGACAGTTCGTTTGGTTGCAGGTGACATATTCAGTTTTTATGGCCAAAATGTGCTTTTCAGGGGCTGAAAACCATGTTTTGGCCGAGTATGATAATTTTCATTAAAACTTGATTTCTATCACTTCGAATGATGCCAAATGAATAACTTACTTGAATTGGACCATTTTACACTATGTCCATTGTAGATTTCTGTCTCCGACAGTTCGTTTGGTTGCAGGGGACATTTTCAGTTTTTATGGCCAAAATGTGCTTTTCAGAGGCTGAAAAGCATGTTTTGGCCGAGTATGATAATTTTCATTAAAACTTGATTTCTATCACTTCGAATGATGCCAAATGAATAACTTACTTGAATTGGACCATTTTACACTATGTCCATTGTAGATTTGTGTCTCCGACAGTTCGTTTTGTTGCAGGGGACATTTTCAGTTTATATGGCCAAAATGTGCTTTTCAGGGGCTGAAAACCATGTTTTGGCCGAGTATGATAATTTTCATTAAAACTTGATTTCTATCCATTTGAATGATGTCAAATGAATAACTTACTTGAATTGGACCATTTTACACTATGTCCATTGTAGATTTGTGTCTCTGACATTTCGTTTGGTTGCAGGGGACATATTCAGTTTTTATGGCCAAAATGTGCTTTTCAGGGGCTGAAAAGCATGTTTTGGCCGAGTATGATAATTTTCATTAAAACTTGATTTCTATCACTCGAATGATGCCAAATGAATAACTTACTTGAATTGGACCATTTTACACTATGTCCATTGTAGATTTGTGTCTCCGACAGTTCGTTTGGTTGCAGGGGACATTTTCAGTTTTTATGGCCAAAATGTGCTTTTCAGAGGCTGAAAAGCATGTTTTGGCCGAGTATGATAATTTTCATCAAAACTTGATTTCTATCAATTCGAATGATGCCAAATGAATAACTTACTTGAATTGGACCATTTTACACTATGTCCATTGTAGATTTGTGTCTCTGACAGTTCGTTTGGTTGCAGGGGACATTTTCAGTTTTTATGGCCAAAATGTGCTTTTCAGAGGCTGAAAAGCATGTTTTGGCCGAGTATGATGATTTTCATTAAAACTTAATTTCTATCACTTCGAATGATGCCAAATGAATAACTACTTGAATTGGACCATTTTACACTATGTCCATTGTAGATTTGTGTGTCTGACAGTTCGTTTGGTTGCAGGGGACATATTCAGTTTTTATGGCCAAAATGTGCTTTTCAGGGGCTGAAAACCATGTTTTGGCCGAGTATGATAATTTTCATTAAAACTTGATTTCTATCCATTCGAATGATGCCAAATGAATAACTTACTTGAATTGGACCATTTTACACTATGTCCATTGTAGATTTGTGTCTCTGACAGTTCGTTTGGTTGCAGGGGACATATTCAGTTTTTATGGCCAAAATGTGCTTTTCAGGGACTGAAAAGCACGTTTTGGCAGAGTATGATAATTTTCATTAAAACTTGATTTCTATCCATTCGAATGATGCCAAATGAATAACTTACTTGAATTGGACCATTTTACACTATGTCCATTGTAGATTTCTGTCTCCGACAGTTCGTTTGGTTGCAGGGGACATTTTCAGTTTTTATGGCCAAAATGTGCTTTTCAGAGGCTGAAAAGCATGTTTTGGCCGAGTATGATAATTTTCATTAAAACTTGATTTCTATCACTTCGAATGATGCCAAATGAATAACTTACTTGAATTGGACCATTTTACACTATGTCCATTGTAGATTTGTGTCTCCGACAGTTCGTTTGGTTGCAGGGGACATTTTCAGTTTTTATGGCCAAAATGTGCTTTTCAGAGGCTGAAATGCATGTTTTGGCCGAGTATGATGATTTTCATTAAAATTTAATTTCTATCACTTCGAATGATGCCAAATGAATAACTTACTTGAATTGGACCATTTTACACTATGTCCATTGTAGATTTGTGTCTCTGACAGTTCGTTTGGTTGCAGGGGACATATTCAGTTTTTATGGCCAAAATGTGCTTTTCAGGGGCTGAAAAGCATGTTTTGGCCGAGTATGATAATTTTCATTAAAACTTGATTTCTATCCATTCGAATGATGCCAAATGAATAACTTACTTGAATTGGACCATTTTACACTATGTCCATTGTAGATTTGTGTCTATGACAGTTCGTTTGGTTGCAGGGGACATATTCAGTTTTTATGGCCAAAATGTGCTTTTCAGGGGCTGAAAAGCATGTTTTGGCCGAGTATGATAATTTTCATTAAAACTTGATTTCTATCACTTCGAATGATGCCAAATGAATAACTTACTTGAATTGGACCATTTTACACTATGTCCATTGTAGATTTGTGTCTCCGACAGTTCGTTTGGTTGCAGGGGACATTTTCAGTTTTTATGGCCAAAATGTGCTTTTCAGAGGCTGAAAAGCATGTTTTGGCCGAGTATGATGATTTTCATTAAAACTTAATTTCTATCACTTCGAATGATGCCAAATGAATAACTACTTGAATTGGACCATTTTACACTATGTCCATTGTAGATTTGTGTGTCTGACAGTTCGTTTGGTTGCAGGGGACATATTCAGTTTTTATGGCCAAAATGTGCTTTTCAGGGGCTGAAAACCATGTTTTGGCCGAGTATGATAATTTTCATTAAAACTTGATTTCTATCCATTCGAATGATGCCAAATGAATAACTTACTTGAATTGGACCATTTTACACTATGTCCATTGTAGATTTGTGTCTCTGACAGTTCGTTTGGTTGCAGGGGACATATTCAGTTTTTATGGCCAAAATGTGCTTTTCAGGGACTGAAAAGCACGTTTTGGCAGAGTATGATAATTTTCATTAAAACTTGATTTCTATCCATTCGAATGATGCCAAATGAATAACTTACTTGAATTGGACCATTTTACACTATGTCCATTGTAGATTTGTGTCTCTGACAGTTCGTTTGGTTGCAGGGGACATATTCACTTTTTATGGCCAAAATGTGCTTTTCAGGGGCTGAAAAGCATGTTTTGGCCGAGTATGATAATTTTCATTAAAACTTGATTTCTATCACTTCGAATGATGCCAAATGAATAACTTACTTGAATTGGACCATTTTACACTATGTCCATTGTAGATTTGTGTCTCCGACAGTTCGTTTGGTTGCAGGGGACATTTTCAGTTTTTATTGCCAAAATGTGCTTTTCAGAGGCTGAAAAGCACGTTTTGGCCGAGTATGATAATTTTCATTAAAACTTGATTTCTATCCATTCGAATGATGCCAAATGAATAACTTACTTGATTTGGACCATTTTACACTATGTCCATTGTAGATTTGTGTCTCTGACAGTTCGTTTGGTTGCAGGGGACATATTCAGTTTTTATGGCCAAAATGTGCTTTTCAGGGGCTGAAAAGCATGTTTTGGCCGAGTATGATAATTTTCATTAAAACTTGATTTCTATCACTTCGAATGATGCCAAATGAATAACTTACTTGAATTGGACCATTTTACACTATGTCCATTGTAGATTTCTGTCTCCGACAGTTCGTTTGGTTGCAGGGGACATTTTCAGTTTTTATGGCCAAAATGTGCTTTTCAGAGGCTGAAAAGCATGTTTTGGCCGAGTATGATAATTTTCATTAAAACTTGATTTCTATCACTTCGAATGATGCCAAATGAATAACTTACTTGAATTGGACCATTTAACACTATGTCCATTGTAGATTTGTGTCTCCGACGGTTCGTTTGGTTGCAGGGGACATTTTCAGTTTTTATGGCCAAAATGTGCTTTTCAGAGGCTGAAAAGCATGTTTTGGCCGAGTATGATGATTTTCATTAAAACTTAATTTCTATCACTTCGAATGATGCCAAATGAATAACTTACTTGAATTGGACCATTTTACACTATGTCCATTGTAGATTTGTGTCTCTGACAGTTCGTTTGGTTGCAGGGGACATATTCAGTTTTTATGGCCAAAATGTGCTTTTCAGGGGCTGAAAACCATGTTTTGGCCGAGTATGATAATTTTCATTAAAACTTGATTTCTATCACTTCGAATGATGCCAAATGAATAACTTACTTGAATTGGACCATTTTACACTATGTCCATTGTAGATTTGTGTCTCCGACAGTTCGTTTGGTTGCAGGGGACATTTTCAGTTTTTATGGCCAAAATATGCTTTTCAGAGGCTGAAAAGCATGTTTTGGCCGAGTATGATAATTTTCATTAAAACTTGATTTCTATCCATTCGAATGATGCCAAATGAATAACTTACTTGAATTGGACCATTTTACACTATGTCCATTGTAGATTTCTGTCTCCGACAGTGCGTTTGGTTGCAGGGGACATTTTCAGTTTTTATGGCCAAAATGTGCTTTTCAGAGGCTGAAAAGCATGTTTTGGCCGAGTATGATAATTTTCATTAAAACTTGATTTCTATCACTTCGAATGATGCCAAATGAATAACTTACTTGAATTGGACCATTTTACACTATGTCCATTGTAGATTTGTGTCTCCGACAGTTTGTTTTTTTGCAGGGGACATTTTCAGTTTTTATGGCCAAAATGTGCTTTTCAGAGGCTGAAAAGCATGTTTTGGCCGAGTATGATAATTTTCATTAAAACTTGATTTCTATCACTTCGAATGATGCCAAATGAATAACTTACTTGAATTGGACCATTTTACACTATGTCCATTGTAGATTTGTGTCTCCGACAGTTCGTTTGGTTGCAGGGGACATTTTCAGTTTTTATGGCCAAAATGTGCTTTTCAGAGGCTGAAATGCATGTTTTGGCCGAGTATGATGATTTTCATTAAAATTTAATTTCTATCACTTCGAATGATGCCAAATGAATAACTTACTTGAATTGGACCATTTTACACTATGTCCATTGTAGATTTGTGTCTCTGACAGTTCGTTTGGTTGCAGGGGACATATTCAGTTTTTATGGCCAAAATGTGCTTTTCAGGGGCTGAAAAGCATGTTTTGGCCGAGTATGATAATTTTCATTAAAACTTGATTTCTATCCATTCGAATGATGCCAAATGAATAACTTACTTGAATTGGACCATTTTACACTATGTCCATTGTAGATTTGTGTCTATGACAGTTCGTTTGGTTGCAGGGGACATATTCAGTTTTTATGGCCAAAATGTGCTTTTCAGGGGCTGAAAAGCATGTTTTGGCCGAGTATGATAATTTTCATTAAAACTTGATTTCTATCACTTCGAATGATGCCAAATGAATAACTTACTTGAATTGGACCATTTTACACTATGTCCATTGTAGATTTGTGTCTCCGACAGTTCGTTTGGTTGCAGGGGACATTTTCAGTTTTTATGGCCAAAATGTGCTTTTCAGAGGCTGAAAAGCATGTTTTGGCCGAGTATGATGATTTTCATTAAAACTTAATTTCTATCACTTCGAATGATGCCAAATGAATAACTACTTGAATTGGACCATTTTACACTATGTCCATTGTAGATTTGTGTGTCTGACAGTTCGTTTGGTTGCAGGGGACATATTCAGTTTTTATGGCCAAAATGTGCTTTTCAGGGGCTGAAAACCATGTTTTGGCCGAGTATGATAATTTTCATTAAAACTTGATTTCTATCCATTCGAATGATGCCAAATGAATAACTTACTTGAATTGGACCATTTTACACTATGTCCATTGTAGATTTGTGTCTCTGACAGTTCGTTTGGTTGCAGGGGACATATTCAGTTTTTATGGCCAAAATGTGCTTTTCAGGGACTGAAAAGCACGTTTTGGCAGAGTATGATAATTTTCATTAAAACTTGATTTCTATCCATTCGAATGATGCCAAATGAATAACTTACTTGAATTGGACCATTTTACACTATGTCCATTGTAGATTTGTGTCTCTGACAGTTCGTTTGGTTGCAGGGGACATATTCACTTTTTATGGCCAAAATGTGCTTTTCAGGGGCTGAAAAGCATGTTTTGGCCGAGTATGATAATTTTCATTAAAACTTGATTTCTATCACTTCGAATGATGCCAAATGAATAACTTACTTGAATTGGACCATTTTACACTATGTCCATTGTAGATTTGTGTCTCCGACAGTTCGTTTGGTTGCAGGGGACATTTTCAGTTTTTATTGCCAAAATGTGCTTTTCAGAGGCTGAAAAGCACGTTTTGGCCGAGTATGATAATTTTCATTAAAACTTGATTTCTATCCATTCGAATGATGCCAAATGAATAACTTACTTGATTTGGACCATTTTACACTATGTCCATTGTAGATTTGTGTCTCTGACAGTTCGTTTGGTTGCAGGGGACATATTCAGTTTTTATGGCCAAAATGTGCTTTTCAGGGGCTGAAAAGCATGTTTTGGCCGAGTATGATAATTTTCATTAAAACTTGATTTCTATCACTTCGAATGATGCCAAATGAATAACTTACTTGAATTGGACCATTTTACACTATGTCCATTGTAGATTTCTGTCTCCGACAGTTCGTTTGGTTGCAGGGGACATTTTCAGTTTTTATGGCCAAAATGTGCTTTTCAGAGGCTGAAAAGCATGTTTTGGCCGAGTATGATAATTTTCATTAAAACTTGATTTCTATCACTTCGAATGATGCCAAATGAATAACTTACTTGAATTGGACCATTTAACACTATGTCCATTGTAGATTTGTGTCTCCGACGGTTCGTTTGGTTGCAGGGGACATTTTCAGTTTTTATGGCCAAAATGTGCTTTTCAGAGGCTGAAAAGCATGTTTTGGCCGAGTATGATGATTTTCATTAAAACTTAATTTCTATCACTTCGAATGATGCCAAATGAATAACTTACTTGAATTGGACCATTTTACACTATGTCCATTGTAGATTTGTGTCTCTGACAGTTCGTTTGGTTGCAGGGGACATATTCAGTTTTTATGGCCAAAATGTGCTTTTCAGGGGCTGAAAACCATGTTTTGGCCGAGTATGATAATTTTCATTAAAACTTGATTTCTATCACTTCGAATGATGCCAAATGAATAACTTACTTGAATTGGACCATTTTACACTATGTCCATTGTAGATTTGTGTCTCCGACAGTTCGTTTGGTTGCAGGGGACATTTTCAGTTTTTATGGCCAAAATATGCTTTTCAGAGGCTGAAAAGCATGTTTTGGCCGAGTATGATAATTTTCATTAAAACTTGATTTCTATCCATTCGAATGATGCCAAATGAATAACTTACTTGAATTGGACCATTTTACACTATGTCCATTGTAGATTTCTGTCTCCGACAGTGCGTTTGGTTGCAGGGGACATTTTCAGTTTTTATGGCCAAAATGTGCTTTTCAGAGGCTGAAAAGCATGTTTTGGCCGAGTATGATAATTTTCATTAAAACTTGATTTCTATCACTTCGAATGATGCCAAATGAATAACTTACTTGAATTGGACCATTTTACACTATGTCCATTGTAGATTTGTGTCTCCGACAGTTTGTTTTTTTGCAGGGGACATTTTCAGTTTTTATGGCCAAAATGTGCTTTTCAGAGGCTGAAAAGCATGTTTTGGCCGAGTATGATAATTTTCATTAAAACTTGATTTCTATCACTTCGAATGATGCCAAATGAATAACTTACTTGAATTGGACCATTTTACAATATGTCCATTGTAGATTTGTGTCTCCGACGGTTCGTTTGGTTGCAGGGGACATTTTCAGTTTTTATGGCCAAAATGTGCTTTTCAGAGGCTGAAAAGCATGTTTTGGCCGAGTATGATGATTTTCATTAAAACTTAATTTCTATCACTTCGAATGATGCCAAATGAATAACTTACTTGAATTGGACCATTTTACACTATGTCCATTGTAGATTTGTGTCTCTGACAGTTCGTTTGGTTGCAGGGGACATATTCCGTTTTTATGGCCAAAATGTGCTTTTCAGGGGCTGAAAACCATGTTTTGGCCGAGTATGATAATTTTCATTAAAACTTGATTTCTATCCATTCGAATGATGCCAAATGAATAACTTACTTGAATTGGACCATTTTACACTATGTCCATTGTAGATTTGTGTCTCTGACAGTTCGTTTGGTTGCAAGGGACATATTCAGTTTTTATGGCCAAAATGTGCTTTTCAGGGGCTGAAAAGCATGTTTTGGCCGAGTATGATAATTTTCATTAAAACTTGATTTCTATCACTTCGAATGATGCCAAATGAATAACTTACTTGAATTGGACCATTTTACACTATGTCCATTGTAGATTTGTGTCTCCGACAGTTCGTTTGGTTGCAGGGGACATTTTCAGTTTTTATGGCCAAAATATGCTTTTCAGAGGCTGAAAAGCATGTTTTGGCCGAGTATGATAATTTTCATTAAAACTTGATTTCTATCACTTCGAATGATGCCAAATGAATAACTTACTTGAATTGGACCATTTTACACTATGTCCATTGTAGATTTCTGTCTCCGACAGTTCGTTTGGTTGCAGGGGACATTTTCAGTTTTTATGGCCAAAATGTGCTTTTCAGAGGCTGAAAAGCATGTTTTGGCCGAGTATGATAATTTTCATTAAAACTTGATTTCTATCCATTCGAATGATGCCAAATGAATAACTTACTTGAATTGGACCATTTTACACTATGTCCATTGTAGATTTGTGTCTCTGACAGTTCGTTTGGTTGCAGGGGACATATTCAGTTTTTATGGCCAAAATGTGCTTTTCAGGGGCTGAAAAGCACGTTTTGGCAGAGTATGATAATTTTCATTAAAACTTGATTTCTATCACTTCGAATGATGCCAAATGAATAACTTACTTGAATTGCACCATTTTACACTATGTCCATTGTAGATTTCTGTCTCCGACAGTTCGTTTGGTAGCAGGGGACATTTTCAGTTTTTATGGCCAAAATGTGCTTTTCAGAGGCTGAAAAGCATGTTTTGGCCGAGTATGATAATTGTCATTAAAACTTGATTTCTATCACTTCGAATGATGCCAAATGAATAACTTACTTGAATTGGACCATTTTACACTATGTCCATTGTAGATTTGTGTCTCCGACAGTTCGTTTGGTTGCAGGGGACATTTTCAGTTTTTATGGCCAAAATGTGCTTTTCAGAGGCTGAAAAGCATGTTTTGGCCGAGTATGATGATTTTCATTAAAATTTAATTTCTATCACTTCGAATGATGCCAAATGAATAACTTACTTGAATTGGACCATTTTACACTATGTCCAATGTAGATTTCTGTCTCCGACAGTTCGTTTGGTTGCAGGGGACATTTTCAGTTTTTATGGCCAAAATGTGCTTTTCAGAGGCTGAAAAGCATGTTTTGGCCGAGTATGATAATTTTCATTAAAACTTGATTTCTATCACTTCGAATGATGCCAAATGAATAACTTACTTGAATTGGACCATTTTACACTATGTCCATTGTGGATTTGTGTCTCTGACAGTTCGTTTGGTTGCAGGGGACATATTCAGTTTTTATGGCCAAAATGTGCTTTTCAGGGGCTGAAAAGCATGTTTTGGCCGAGTATGATAATTTTCATTAAAACTTGATTTCTATCACTTCGAATGATGCCAAATGAATAACTTACTTGAATTGGACCATTTTACACTATGTCCATTGTAGATTTGTGTCTCTGACAGTTCGTTTGGTTGCAGGGGACATTTTCAGTTTTTATTGCCAAAATGTGCTTTTCAGAGGCTGAAAAGCATGTTTTGGCCGAGTATGATAATTTTCATTAAAACTTGATTTCTATCCATTCGAATGATGCCAAATGAATAACTTACTTGAATTGGACCATTTTACACTATGTCCATTGTAGATTTGTGTCTCTGACAGTTCGTTTGGTTGCAGGGGACATATTCAGTTTTTATGGCCAAAATGTGCTTTTCAGGGGCTGAAAAGCATGTTTTGGCCGAGTATGATAATTTTCATTAAAACTTGATTTCTATCACTTCGAATGATGCCAAATGAATAACTTACTTGAATTGGACCATTTTACACTATGTCCATTGTAGATTTCTGTCTCCGACAGTTCGTTTGGTTGCAGGGGACATTTTCAGTTTTTATGGCCAAAATGTGCTTTTCAGAGGCTGAAAAGCATGTTTTGGCCGAGTATGATAATTTTCATTAAAACTTGATTTCTATCACTTCGAATGATGCCAAATGAATAACTTACTTGAATTGGACCATTTTACACTATGTCCATTGTAGATTTGTGTCTCCGACAGTTCGTTTGGTTGCAGGGGACATTTTCAGTTTTTATGGCCAAAATGTGCTTTTCAGAGGCTGAAAAGCATGTTTTGGCCGAGTATGATGATTTTCATTAAAATTTAATTTCTATCACTTTGAATGATGCCAAATGAATAACTTACTTGAATTGGACCATTTTACACTATGTCCATTGTAGATTTGTGTCTCTGACAGTTCGTTTGGTTGCAGGGGACATATTCAGTTTTTATGGCCAAAATGTGCTTTTCAGGGGCTGAAAAGCATGTTTTGGCCGAGTATGATAATTTTCATTAAAACTTGATTTCTATCACTTCGAATGACGCCAAATGAATAACTTACTTGAATTGGACCATTTTACACTATGTCCATTGTGGATTTGTGTCTCTGACAGTTCGTTTGGTTGCAGGGGACATATTCAGTTTTTATGGCCAAAATGTGCTTTTCAGGGGCTGAAAAGCATGTTTTGGCCGAGTATGATAATTTTCATTAAAACTTGATTTCTATCACTTCGAATGATGCCAAATGAATAACTTACTTGAATTGGACCATTTTACACTATGTCCATTGTAGATTTGTGTCTCTGACAGTTCGTTTGGTTGCAGGGGACATTTTCAGTTTTTATTGCCAAAATGTGCTTTTCAGAGGCTGAAAAGCATGTTTTGGCCGAGTATGATAATTTTCATTAAAACTTGATTTCTATCCATTCGAATGATGCCAAATGAATAACTTACTTGAATTGGACCATTTTACACTATGTCCATTGTAGATTTGTGTCTCTGACAGTTCGTTTGGTTGCAGGGGACATATTCAGTTTTTATGGCCAAAATGTGCTTTTCAGGGGCTGAAAACCATGTTTTGGCCGAGTATGATAATTTTCATTAAAACTTGATTTCTATCACTTCGAATGATGCCAAATGAATAACTTACTTGAATTGGACCATTTTACACTATGTCCATTGTAGATTTCTGTCTCCGACAGTTCGTTTGGTTGCAGGGGACATTTTCAGTTTTTATGGCCAAAATGTGCTTTTCAGAGGCTGAAAAGCATGTTTTGGCCGAGTATGATAATTTTCATTAAAACTTGATTTCTATCACTTCGAATGATGCCAAATGAATAACTTACTTGAATTGGACCATTTTACACTATGTCCATTGTAGATTTGTGTCTCCGACAGTTCGTTTGGTTGCAGGGGACATTTTCAGTTTTTATGGCCAAAATGTGCTTTTCAGAGGCTGAAATGCATGTTTTGGCCGAGTATGATGATTTTCATTAAAATTTAATTTCTATCACTTCGAATGATGCCAAATGAATAACTTACTTGAATTGGACCATTTTACACTATGTCCATTGTAGATTTGTGTCTCTGACAGTTCGTTTGGTTGCAGGGGACATATTCAGTTTTTATGGCCAAAATGTGCTTTTCAGGGGCTGAAAAGCATGTTTTGGCCGAGTATGATAATTTTCATTAAAACTTGATTTCTATCCATTCGAATGATGCCAAATGAATAACTTACTTGAATTGGACCATTTTACACTATGTCCATTGTAGATTTGTGTCTCTGACAGTTCGTTTGGTTGCAGGGGACATATTCAGTTTTTATGGCCAAAATGTGCTTTTCAGGGGCTGAAAAGCATGTTTTGGCCGAGTATGATAATTTTCATTAAAACTTGATTTCTATCACTTCGAATGATGCCAAATGAATAACTTACTTGAATTGGACCATTTTACACTATGTCCATTGTAGATTTGTGTCTCCGACAGTTCGTTTGGTTGCAGGGGACATTTTCAGTTTTTATGGCCAAAATGTGCTTTTCAGAGGCTGAAAAGCATGTTTTGGCCGAGTATGATGATTTTCATTAAAACTTAATTTCTATCACTTCGAATGATGCCAAATGAATAACTACTTGAATTGGACCATTTTACACTATGTCCATTGTAGATTTGTGTGTCTGACAGTTCGTTTGGTTGCAGGGGACATATTCAGTTTTTATGGCCAAAATGTGCTTTTCAGGGGCTGAAAACCATGTTTTGGCCGAGTATGATAATTTTCATTAAAACTTGATTTCTATCCATTCGAATGATGCCAAATGAATAACTTACTTGAATTGGACCATTTTACACTATGTCCATTGTAGATTTGTGTCTCTGACAGTTCGTTTGGTTGCAGGGGACATATTCAGTTTTTATGGCCAAAATGTGCTTTTCAGGGACTGAAAAGCACGTTTTGGCAGAGTATGATAATTTTCATTAAAACTTGATTTCTATCCATTCGAATGATGCCAAATGAATAACTTACTTGAATTGGACCATTTTACACTATGTCCATTGTAGATTTGTGTCTCTGACAGTTCGTTTGGTTGCAGGGGACATATTCACTTTTTATGGCCAAAATGTGCTTTTCAGGGGCTGAAAAGCATGTTTTGGCCGAGTATGATAATTTTCATTAAAACTTGATTTCTATCACTTCGAATGATGCCAAATGAATAACTTACTTGAATTGGACCATTTTACACTATGTCCATTGTAGATTTGTGTCTCCGACAGTTCGTTTGGTTGCAGGGGACATTTTCAGTTTTTATTGCCAAAATGTGCTTTTCAGAGGCTGAAAAGCACGTTTTGGCCGAGTATGATAATTTTCATTAAAACTTGATTTCTATCACTTCGAATGATGCCAAATGAATAACTTACTTGAATTGGACCATTTTACACTATGTCCATTGTAGATTTGTGTCTCCGACAGTTCGTTTGGTTGCAGGGGACATTTTCAGTTTTTATGGCCAAAATATGCTTTTCAGAGGCTGAAAAGCATGTTTTGGCCGAGTATGATAATTTTCATTAAAACTTGATTTCTATCACTTCGAATGATGCCAAATGAATAACTTACTTGAATTGGACCATTTTACACTATGTCCATTGTAGATTTCTGTCTCCGACAGTTCGTTTGGTTGCAGGGGACATTTTCAGTTTTTATGGCCAAAATGTGCTTTTCAGAGGCTGAAAAGCATGTTTTGGCCGAGTATGATAATTTTCATTAAAACTTGATTTCTATCCATTCGAATGATGCCAAATGAATAACTTACTTGAATTGGACCATTTTACACTATGTCCATTGTAGATTTGTGTCTCCGACAGTTCGTTTGGTTGCAGGGGACATATTCAGTTTTTATGGCCAAAATGTGCTTTTCAGGGGCTGAAAAGCATGTTTTGGCCGAGTATGATAATTTTCATTAAAACTTGATTTCTATCACTTCGAATGATGCCAAATGAATAACTTACTTGAATTGGACCATTTTACACTATGTCCATTGTAGATTTGTGTCTCCGACAGTTCGTTTGGTTGCAGGGGACATTTTCAGTTTTTATGGCCAAAATGTGCTTTTCAGAGGCTGAAAAGCATGTTTTGGCCGAGTATGATGATTTTCATTAAAATTTAATTTCTATCACTTCGAATGATGCCAAATGAATAACTTACTTGAATTGGACCATTTTACACTATGTCCATTGTAGATTTGTGTCTCTGACAGTTCGTTTTGTTGCAGGGGACATATTCAGTTTTTATGGCCAAAATGTGCTTTTCAGGGGCTGAAAAGCATGTTTTGGCCGATTATGATAATTTTCATTAAAACTTGATTTCTATCCATTCGAATGATGCCAAATGAATAACTTACTTGAATTGGACCATTTTACACTATGTCCATTGTAGATTTGTGTCTCCGACAGTTCGTTTGGTTGCAGGGGACATTTTCAGTTTTTATGGCCAAAATGTGCTTTTCAGAGGCTGAAAAGCATGTTTTGGCCGAGTATGATAATTTTCATTAAAACTTGATTTCTATCCATTCGAATGATGCCAAATGAATAACTTACTTGAATTGGACCATTTTACACTATGTCCATTGTAGATTTGTGTCTCTGACAGTTCGTTTGGTTGCAGGGGACATATTCAGTTTTTATGGCCAAAATGTGCTTTTCAGGGGCTGAAAAGCACGTTTTGGCAGAGTATGATAATTTTCATTAAAACTTGATTTCTATCACTTCGAATGATGCCAAATGAATAACTTACTTGAATTGGACCATTTTACACTATGTCCATTGTAGATTTCTGTCTCCGACAGTTCGTTTGGTTGCAGGGGACATTTTCAGTTTTTATGGCCAAAATGTGCTTTTCAGAGGCTGAAAAGCATGTTTTGGCCGAGTATGATAATTTTCATTAAAACTTGATTTCTATCACTTCGAATGATGCCAAATGAATAACTTACTTGAATTGGACCATTTTACACTATGTCCATTGTAGATTTGTGTCTCCGACAGTTCGTTTGGTTGCAGGGGACATTTTCAGTTTTTATGGCCAAAATGTGCTTTTCAGAGGCTGAAAAGCATGTTTTGGCCGAGTATGATGATTTTCATTAAAATTTAATTTCTATCACTTCGAATGATGCCAAATGAATAACTTACTTGAATTGGACCATTTTACACTATGTCCATTGTAGATTTGTGTCTCTGACAGTTCGTTTGGTTGCAGGGGACATATTCAGTTTTTATGGCCAAAATGTGCTTTTCAGGGGCTGAAAAGCATGTTTTGGCCGAGTATGATAATTTTCATTAAAACTTGATTTCTATCCATTCGAATGATGCCAAATGAATAACTTACTTGAATTGGACCATTTTACACTATGTCCATTGTAGATTTGTGTCTCTGACAGTTCGTTTGGTTGCAGGGGACATATTCAGTTTTTATGGCCAAAATGTGCTTTTCAGGGGCTGAAAAGCATGTTTTGGCCGAGTATGATAATTTTCATTAAAACTTGATTTCTATCACTTCGAATGATGCCAAATGAATAACTTACTTGAATTGGACCATTTTACACTATGTCCATTGTAGATTTGAGTCTCTGACAGTTCGTTTGGTTGCAGGGGACATATTCAGTTTTTATGGCCAAAATGTGCTTTTCAGGGGCTGAAAAGCATGTTTTGGCCGAGTATGATAATTTTCATTAAAACTTGATTTCTATCACTTCGAATGATGCCAAATGAATAACTTACTTGAATTGGACCATTTTACACTATGTCCATTGTAGATTTCTGTCTCCGACAGTTCGTTTGGTTGCAGGGGACATTTTCAGTTTTTATGGCCAAAATGTGCTTTTCAGAGGCTGAAAAGCATGTTTTGGCCGAGTATGATAATTTTCATTAAAACTTGATTTCTATCACTTCGAATGATGCCAAATGAATAACTTACTTGAATTGGACCATTTTACACTATGTACATTGTAGATTTGTGTCTCCGACAGTTCGTTTGGTTGCAGGGGACATTTTCAGTTTTTATGGCCAAAATGTGCTTTTCAGAGGCTGAAAAGCATGTTTTGGCCGAGTATGATGATTTTCATTAAAATTTAATTTCTATCACTTCGAATGATGCCAAATGAATAACTTACTTGAATTGGACCATTTTACACTATGTCCATTGTAGATTTGTGTCTCTGACAGTTCGTTTGGTTGCAGGGGACATATTCAGTTTTTATGGCCAAAATGTGCTTTTCAGGGGCTGAAAAGCATGTTTTGGCCGAGTATGATAATTTTCATTAAAACTTGATTTCTATCACTTCGAATGATGCCAAATGAATAACTTACTTGAATTGGACCATTTTACACTATGTCCATTGTAGATTTCTGTCTCCGACAGTTCGTTTGGTTGCAGGGGACATTTTCAGTTTTTATGGCCAAAATGTGCTTTTCAGAGGCTGAAAAGCATGTTTTGGCCGAGTATGATAATTTTCATTAAAACTTGATTTCTATCACTTCGAATGATGCCAAATGAATAACTTACTTGAATTGGACCATTTTACACTATGTCCATTGTAGATTTGTGTCTCCGACAGTTTGTTTTTTTGCAGGGGACATTTTCAGTTTTTATGGCCAAAATGTGCTTTTCAGAGGCTGAAAAGCATGTTTTGGCCGAGTATGATAATTTTCATTAAAACTTGATTTCTATCACTTCGAATGATGCCAAATGAATAACTTACTTGAATTGGACCATTTTACACTATGTCAATTGTAGATTTATGTCTCCGACAGTTCGTTTGGTTGCAGGGGACATTTTCAGTTTTTATGGCCAAAATGTGCTTTTCAGGGGCTGAAAACCATGTTTTGGCCGAGTATGATAATTTTCATTAAAACTTGATTTCTATCACTTCGAATGATGCCAAATGAATAACTTACTTGAATTGGACCATTTTACACTATGTCCATTGTAGATTTCTGTCTCCGACAGTTCGTTTGGTTGCAGGGGACATTTTCAGTTTTTATGGCCAAAATGTGCTTTTCAGAGGCTGAAAAGCATGTTTTGGCCGAGTATGATAATTTTCATTAAAACTTGATTTCTATCACTTCGAATGATGCCAAATGAATAACTTACTTGAATTGGACCATTTTACACTATGTCCATTGTAGATTTGTGTCTCCGACAGTTCGTTTGGTTGCAGGGGACATTTTCAGTTTTTATGGCCAAAATGTGCTTTTCAGAGGCTGAAATGCATGTTTTGGCCGAGTATGATGATTTTCATTAAAATTTAATTTCTATCACTTCGAATGATGCCAAATGAATAACTTACTTGAATTGGACCATTTTACACTATGTCCATTGTAGATTTGTGTCTCTGACAGTTCGTTTGGTTGCAGGGGACATATTCAGTTTTTATGGCCAAAATGTGCTTTTCAGGGGCTGAAAAGCATGTTTTGGCCGAGTATGATAATTTTCATTAAAACTTGATTTCTATCCATTCGAATGATGCCAAATGAATAACTTACTTGAATTGGACCATTTTACACTATGTCCATTGTAGATTTGTGTCTCTGACAGTTCGTTTGGTTGCAGGGGACATATTCAGTTTTTATGGCCAAAATGTGCTTTTCAGGGGCTGAAAAGCATGTTTTGGCCGAGTATGATAATTTTCATTAAAACTTGATTTCTATCACTTCGAATGATGCCAAATGAATAACTTACTTGAATTGGACCATTTTACACTATGTCCATTGTAGATTTGTGTCTCCGACAGTTCGTTTGGTTGCAGGGGACATTTTCAGTTTTTATGGCCAAAATGTGCTTTTCAGAGGCTGAAAAGCATGTTTTGGCCGAGTATGATGATTTTCATTAAAACTTAATTTCTATCACTTCGAATGATGCCAAATGAATAACTACTTGAATTGGACCATTTTACACTATGTCCATTGTAGATTTGTGTGTCTGACAGTTCGTTTGGTTGCAGGGGACATATTCAGTTTTTATGGCCAAAATGTGCTTTTCAGGGGCTGAAAACCATGTTTTGGCCGAGTATGATAATTTTCATTAAAACTTGATTTCTATCCATTCGAATGATGCCAAATGAATAACTTACTTGAATTGGACCATTTTACACTATGTCCATTGTAGATTTGTGTCTCTGACAGTTCGTTTGGTTGCAGGGGACATATTCAGTTTTTATGGCCAAAATGTGCTTTTCAGGGACTGAAAAGCACGTTTTGGCAGAGTATGATAATTTTCATTAAAACTTGATTTCTATCCATTCGAATGATGCCAAATGAATAACTTACTTGAATTGGACCATTTTACACTATGTCCATTGTAGATTTGTGTCTCTGACAGTTCGTTTGGTTGCAGGGGACATATTCACTTTTTATGGCCAAAATGTGCTTTTCAGGGGCTGAAAAGCATGTTTTGGCCGAGTATGATAATTTTCATTAAAACTTGATTTCTATCACTTCGAATGATGCCAAATGAATAACTTACTTGAATTGGACCATTTTACACTATGTCCATTGTAGATTTGTGTCTCCGACAGTTCGTTTGGTTGCAGGGGACATTTTCAGTTTTTATTGCCAAAATGTGCTTTTCAGAGGCTGAAAAGCACGTTTTGGCCGAGTATGATAATTTTCATTAAAACTTGATTTCTATCCATTCGAATGATGCCAAATGAATAACTTACTTGATTTGGACCATTTTACACTATGTCCATTGTAGATTTGTGTCTCTGACAGTTCGTTTGGTTGCAGGGGACATATTCAGTTTTTATGGCCAAAATGTGCTTTTCAGGGGCTGAAAAGCATGTTTTGGCCGAGTATGATAATTTTCATTAAAACTTGATTTCTATCACTTCGAATGATGCCAAATGAATAACTTACTTGAATTGGACCATTTTACACTATGTCCATTGTAGATTTGTGTCTCTGACAGTTCGTTTGGTTGCAGGGGACATTTTCAGTTTTTATTGCCAAAATGTGCTTTTCTGAGGCTGAAAAGCATGTTTTGGCCGAGTATGATAATTTTCATTAAAACTTGATTTCTATCCATTCGAATGATGCCAAATGAATAACTTACTTGAATTGGACCATTTTACACTATGTCCATTGTAGATTTGTGTCTCTGACAGTTCGTTTGGTTGCAGGGGACATATTCAGTTTTTATGGCCAAAATGTGCTTTTCAGGGGCTGAAAACCATGTTTTGGCCGAGTATGATAATTTTCATTAAAACTTGATTTCTATCACTTCGAATGATGCCAAATGAATAACTTACTTGAATTGGACCATTTTACACTATGTCCATTGTAGATTTCTGTCTCCGACAGTTCGTTTGGTTGCAGGGGACATTTTCAGTTTTTATGGCCAAAATGTGCTTTTCAGAGGCTGAAAAGCATGTTTTGGCCGAGTATGATAATTTTCATTAAAACTTGATTTCTATCACTTCGAATGATGCCAAATGAATAACTTACTTGAATTGGACCATTTTACACTATGTCCATTGTAGATTTGTGTCTCCGACAGTTCGTTTGGTTGCAGGGGACATTTTCAGTTTTTATGGCCAAAATGTGCTTTTCAGAGGCTGAAATGCATGTTTTGGCCGAGTATGATGATTTTCATTAAAATTTAATTTCTATCACTTCGAATGATGCCAAATGAATAACTTACTTGAATTGGACCATTTTACACTATGTCCATTGTAGATTTGTGTCTCTGACAGTTCGTTTGGTTGCAGGGGACATATTCAGTTTTTATGGCCAAAATGTGCTTTTCAGGGGCTGAAAAGCATGTTTTGGCCGAGTATGATAATTTTCATTAAAACTTGATTTCTATCCATTCGAATGATGCCAAATGAATAACTTACTTGAATTGGACCATTTTACACTATGTCCATTGTAGATTTGTGTCTCTGACAGTTCGTTTGGTTGCAGGGGACATATTCAGTTTTTATGGCCAAAATGTGCTTTTCAGGGGCTGAAAAGCATGTTTTGGCCGAGTATGATAATTTTCATTAAAACTTGATTTCTATCACTTCGAATGATGCCAAATGAATAACTTACTTGAATTGGACCATTTTACACTATGTCCATTGTAGATTTGTGTCTCCGACAGTTCAATTGGTTGCAGGGGACATTTTCAGTTTTTATGGCCAAAATGTGCTTTTCAGAGGCTGAAAAGCATGTTTTGGCCGAGTATGATGATTTTCATTAAAACTTAATTTCTATCACTTCGAATGATGCCAAATGAATAACTACTTGAATTGGACCATTTTACACTATGTCCATTGTAGATTTGTGTGTCTGACAGTTCGTTTGGTTGCAGGGGACATATTCAGTTTTTATGGCCAAAATGTGCTTTTCAGGGGCTGAAAACCATGTTTTGGCCGAGTATGATAATTTTCATTAAAACTTGATTTCTATCCATTCGAATGATGCCAAATGAATAACTTACTTGAATTGGACCATTTTACACTATGTCCATTGTAGATTTGTGTCTCTGACAGTTCGTTTGGTTGCAGGGGACATATTCAGTTTTTATGGCCAAAATGTGCTTTTCAGGGACTGAAAAGCACGTTTTGGCAGAGTATGATAATTTTCATTAAAACTTGATTTCTATCCATTCGAATGATGCCAAATGAATAACTTACTTGAATTGGACCATTTTACACTATGTCCATTGTAGATTTGTGTCTCTGACAGTTCGTTTGGTTGCAGGGGACATATTCACTTTTTATGGCCAAAATGTGCTTTTCAGGGGCTGAAAAGCATGTTTTGGCCGAGTATGATAATTTTCATTAAAACTTGATTTCTATCACTTCGAATGATGCCAAATGAATAACTTACTTGAATTGGACCATTTTACACTATGTCCATTGTAGATTTGTGTCTCCGACAGTTCGTTTGGTTGCAGGGGACATTTTCAGTTTTTATTGCCAAAATGTGCTTTTCAGAGGCTGAAAAGCACGTTTTGGCCGAGTATGATAATTTTCATTAAAACTTGATTTCTATCCATTCGAATGATGCCAAATGAATAACTTACTTGATTTGGACCATTTTACACTATGTCCATTGTAGATTTGTGTCTCTGACAGTTCGTTTGGTTGCAGGGGACATATTCAGTTTTTATGGCCAAAATGTGCTTTTCAGGGGCTGAAAAGCATGTTTTGGCCGAGTATGATAATTTTCATTAAAACTTGATTTCTATCACTTCGAATGATGCCAAATGAATAACTTACTTGAATTGGACCATTTTACACTATGTCCATTGTAGATTTCTGTCTCCGACAGTTCGTTTGGTTGCAGGGGACATTTTCAGTTTTTATGGCCAAAATGTGCTTTTCAGAGGCTGAAAAGCATGTTTTGGCCGAGTATGATAATTTTCATTAAAACTTGATTTCTATCACTTCGAATGATGCCAAATGAATAACTTACTTGAATTGGACCATTTTACACTATGTCCATTGTAGATTTGTGTCTCCGACAGTTTGTTTTTTTGCAGGGGACATTTTCAGTTTTTATGGCCAAAATGTGCTTTTCAGAGGCTGAAAAGCATGTTTTGGCCGAGTATGATAATTTTCATTAAAACTTGATTTCTATCACTTCGAATGATGCCAAATGAATAACTTACTTGAATTGGACCATTTAACACTATGTCCATTGTAGATTTGTGTCTCCGACGGTTCGTTTGGTTGCAGGGGACATTTTCAGTTTTTATGGCCAAAATGTGCTTTTCAGAGGCTGAAAAGCATGTTTTGGCCGAGTATGATGATTTTCATTAAAACTTAATTTCTATCACTTCGAATGATGCCAAATGAATAACTTACTTGAATTGGACCATTTTACACTATGTCCATTGTAGATTTGTGTCTCTGACAGTTCGTTTGGTTGCAGGGGACATATTCAGTTTTTATGGCCAAAATGTGCTTTTCAGGGGCTGAAAAGCATGTTTTGGCCGAGTATGATAATTTTCATTAAAACTTGATTTCTATCCATTCGAATGATGCCAAATGAATAACTTACTTGAATTGGACCATTTTACACTATGTCCATTGTAGATTTGTGTCTCTGACAGTTCGTTTGGTTGCAGGGGACATATTCAGTTTTTATGGCCAAAATGTGCTTTTCAGGGGCTGAAAAGCATGTTTTGGCCGAGTATGATAATTTTCATTAAAACTTGATTTCTATCACTTCGAATGATGCCAAATGAATAACTTACTTGAATTGGACCATTTTACACTATGTCCATTGTAGATTTGTGTCTCCGACAGTTTGTTTTTTTGCAGGGGACATTTTCAGTTTTTATGGCCAAAATGTGCTTTTCAGAGGCTGAAAAGCATGTTTTGGCCGAGTATGATAATTTTCATTAAAACTTGATTTCTATCACTTCGAATGATGCCAAATGAATAACTTACTTGAATTGGACCATTTTACACTATGTCCATTGTAGATTTGTGTCTCCGACGGTTCGTTTGGTTGCAGGGGACATTTTCAGTTTTTATGGCCAAAATGTGCTTTTCAGAGGCTGAAAAGCATGTTTTGGCCGAGTATGATGATTTTCATTAAAACTTAATTTCTATCACTTCGAATGATGCCAAATGAATAACTTACTTGAATTGGACCATTTTACACTATGTCCATTGTAGATTTGTGTCTCTGACAGTTCGTTTGGTTGCAGGGGACATATTCAGTTTTTATGGCCAAAATGTGCTTTTCAGGGGCTGAAAACCATGTTTTGGCCGAGTATGATAATTTTCATTAAAACTTGATTTCTATCCATTCGAATGATGCCAAATGAATAACTTACTTGAATTGGACCATTTTACACTATGTCCATTGTAGATTTGTGTCTCTGACAGTTCGTTTGGTTGCAAGGGACATATTCAGTTTTTATGGCCAAAATGTGCTTTTCAGGGGCTGAAAAGCATGTTTTGGCCGAGTATGATAATTTTCATTAAAACTTGATTTCTATCACTTCGAATGATGCCAAATGAATAACTTACTTGAATTGGACCATTTTACACTATGTCCATTGTAGATTTGTGTCTCCGACAGTTCGTTTGGTTGCAGGGGACATTTTCAGTTTTTATGGCCAAAATATGCTTTTCAGAGGCTGAAAAGCATGTTTTGGCCGAGTATGATAATTTTCATTAAAACTTGATTTCTATCACTTCGAATGATGCCAAATGAATAACTTACTTGAATTGGACCATTTTACACTATGTCCATTGTAGATTTCTGTCTCCGACAGTTCGTTTGGTTGCAGGGGACATTTTCAGTTTTTATGGCCAAAATGTGCTTTTCAGAGGCTGAAAAGCATGTTTTGGCCGAGTATGATAATTTTCATTAAAACTTGATTTCTATCCATTCGAATGATGCCAAATGAATAACTTACTTGAATTGGACCATTTTACACTATGTCCATTGTAGATTTGTGTCTCCGACAGTTCGTTTGGTTGCAGGGGACATATTCAGTTTTTATGGCCAAAATGTGCTTTTCAGGGGCTGAAAAGCATGTTTTGGCCGAGTATGATAATTTTCATTAAAACTTGATTTCTATCACTTCGAATGATGCCAAATGAATAACTTACTTGAATTGGACCATTTTACACTATGTCCATTGTAGATTTGTGTCTCCGACAGTTCGTTTGGTTGCAGGGGACATTTTCAGTTTTTATGGCCAAAATGTGCTTTTCAGAGGCTGAAAAGCATGTTTTGGCCGAGTATGATGATTTTCATTAAAATTTAATTTCTATCACTTCGAATGATGCCAAATGAATAACTTACTTGAATTGGACCATTTTACACTATGTCCATTGTAGATTTGTGTCTCTGACAGTTCGTTTGGTTGCAGGGGACATATTCAGTTTTTATGGCCAAAATGTGCTTTTCAGGGGCTGAAAAGCATGTTTTGGCCGATTATGATAATTTTCATTAAAACTTGATTTCTATCCATTCGAATGATGCCAAATGAATAACTTACTTGAATTGGACCATTTTACACTATGTCCATTGTAGATTTGTGTCTCCGACAGTTCGTTTGGTTGCAGGGGACATTTTCAGTTTTTATGGCCAAAATGTGCTTTTCAGAGGCTGAAAAGCATGTTTTGGCCGAGTATGATAATTTTCATTAAAACTTGATTTCTATCCATTCGAATGATGCCAAATGAATAACTTACTTGAATTGGACCATTTTACACTATGTCCATTGTAGATTTGTGTCTCTGACAGTTCGTTTGGTTGCAGTGGACATATTCAGTTTTTATGGCCAAAATGTGCTTTTCAGGGGCTGAAAAGCACGTTTTGGCAGAGTATGATAATTTTCATTAAAACTTGATTTCTATCACTTCGAATGATGCCAAATGAATAACTTACTTGAATTGGACCATTTTACACTATGTCCATTGTAGATTTCTGTCTCCGACAGTTCGTTTGGTTGCAGGGGACATTTTCAGTTTTTATGGCCAAAATGTGCTTTTCAGAGGCTGAAAAGCATGTTTTGGCCGAGTATGATAATTTTCATTAAAACTTGATTTCTATCACTTCGAATGATGCCAAATGAAAAACTTACTTGAATTGGACCATTTTACACTATGTCCATTGTAGATTTGTGTCTCCGACAGTTCGTTTGGTTGCAGGGGACATTTTCAGTTTTTATGGCCAAAATGTGCTTTTCAGAGGCTGAAAAGCATGTTTTGGCCGAGTATGATGATTTTCATTAAAATTTAATTTCTATCACTTCGAATGATGCCAAATGAATAACTTACTTGAATTGGACCATTTTACACTATGTCCATTGTAGATTTGTGTCTCTGACAGTTCGTTTGGTTGCAGGGGACATATTCAGTTTTTATGGCCAAAATGTGCTTTTCAGGGGCTGAAAAGCATGTTTTGGCCGAGTATGATAATTTTCATTAAAACTTGATTTCTATCCATTCGAATGATGCCAAATGAATAACTTACTTGAATTGGACCATTTTACACTATGTCCATTGTAGATTTGTGTCTCTGACAGTTCGTTTGGTTGCAGGGGACATATTCAGTTTTTATGGCCAAAATGTGCTTTTCAGGGGCTGAAAAGCATGTTTTGGCCGAGTATGATAATTTTCATTAAAACTTGATTTCTATCACTTCGAATGATGCCAAATGAATAACTTACTTGAATTGGACCATTTTACACTATGTCCATTGTAGATTTGAGTCTCTGACAGTTCGTTTGGTTGCAGGGGACATATTCAGTTTTTATGGCCAAAATGTGCTTTTCAGGGGCTGAAAAGCATGTTTTGGCCGAGTATGATAATTTTCATTAAAACTTGATTTCTATCACTTCGAATGATGCCAAATGAATAACTTACTTGAATTGGACCATTTTACACTATGTCCATTGTAGATTTCTGTCTCCGACAGTTCGTTTGGTTGCAGGGGACATTTTCAGTTTTTATGGCCAAAATGTGCTTTTCAGAGGCTGAAAAGCATGTTTTGGCCGAGTATGATAATTTTCATTAAAACTTGATTTCTATCACTTCGAATGATGCCAAATGAATAACTTACTTGAATTGGACCATTTTACACTATGTCGATTGTAGATTTGTGTCTCTGACAGTTCGTTTGGTTGCAGGGGACATATTCAGTTTTTATGGCCAAAATGTGCTTTTCAGGGGCTGAAAAGCATGTTTTGGCCGATTATGATAATTTTCATTAAAACTTGATTTCTATCCATTCGAATGATGCCAAATGAATAACTTACTTGAATTGGACCATTTTACACTATGTCCATTGTAGATTTGTGTCTCCGACAGTTCGTTTGGTTGCAGGGGACATTTTCAGTTTTTATGGCCAAAATGTGCTTTTCAGAGGCTGAAAAGCATGTTTTGGCCGAGTATGATAATTTTCATTAAAACTTGATTTCTATCCATTCGAATGATGCCAAATGAATAACTTACTTGAATTGGACCATTTTACACTATGTCCATTGTAGATTTGTGTCTCTGACAGTTCGTTTGGTTGCAGGGGACATATTCAGTTTTTATGGCCAAAATGTGCTTTTCAGGGGCTGAAAAGCACGTTTTGGCAGAGTATGATAATTTTCATTAAAACTTGATTTCTATCACTTCGAATGATGCCAAATGAATAACTTACTTGAATTGGACCATTTTACACTATGTCCATTGTAGATTTCTGTCTCCGACAGTTCGTTTGGTTGCAGGGGACATTTTCAGTTTTTATGGCCAAAATGTGCTTTTCAGAGGCTGAAAAGCATGTTTTGGCCGAGTATGATAATTTTCATTAAAACTTGATTTCTATCACTTCGAATGATGCCAAATGAATAACTTACTTGAATTGGACCATTTTACACTATGTCCATTGTAGATTTGTGTCTCCGACAGTTCGTTTGGTTGCAGGGGACATTTTCAGTTTTTATGGCCAAAATGTGCTTTTCAGAGGCTGAAAAGCATGTTTTGGCCGAGTATGATGATTTTCATTAAAATTTAATTTCTATCACTTCGAATGATGCCAAATGAATAACTTACTTGAATTGGACCATTTTACACTATGTCCATTGTAGATTTGTGTCTCTGACAGTTCGTTTGGTTGCAGGGGACATATTCAGTTTTTATGGCCAAAATGTGCTTTTCAGGGGCTGAAAAGCATGTTTTGGCCGAGTATGATAATTTTCATTAAAACTTGATTTCTATCCATTCGAATGATGCCAAATGAATAACTTACTTGAATTGGACCATTTTACACTATGTCCATTGTAGATTTGTGTCTCTGACAGTTCGTTTGGTTGCAGGGGACATATTCAGTTTTTATGGCCAAAATGTGCTTTTCAGGGGCTGAAAAGCATGTTTTGGCCGAGTATGATAATTTTCATTAAAACTTGATTTCTATCACTTCGAATGATGCCAAATGAATAACTTACTTGAATTGGACCATTTTACACTATGTCCATTGTAGATTTGAGTCTCTGACAGTTCGTTTGGTTGCAGGGGACATATTCAGTTTTTATGGCCAAAATGTGCTTTTCAGGGGCTGAAAAGCATGTTTTGGCCGAGTATGATAATTTTCATTAAAACTTGATTTCTATCACTTCGAATGATGCCAAATGAATAACTTACTTGAATTGGACCATTTTACACTATGTCCATTGTAGATTTCTGTCTCCGACAGTTCGTTTGGTTGCAGGGGACATTTTCAGTTTTTATGGCCAAAATGTGCTTTTCAGAGGCTGAAAAGCATGTTTTGGCCGAGTATGATAATTTTCATTAAAACTTGATTTCTATCACTTCGAATGATGCCAAATGAATAACTTACTTGAATTGGACCATTTTACACTATGTACATTGTAGATTTGTGTCTCCGACAGTTCGTTTGGTTGCAGGGGACATTTTCAGTTTTTATGGCCAAAATGTGCTTTTCAGAGGCTGAAAAGCATGTTTTGGCCGAGTATGATGATTTTCATTAAAATTTAATTTCTATCACTTCGAATGATGCCAAATGAATAACTTACTTGAATTGGACCATTTTACACTATGTCCATTGTAGATTTGTGTCTCTGACAGTTCGTTTGGTTGCAGGGGACATATTCAGTTTTTATGGCCAAAATGTGCTTTTCAGGGGCTGAAAAGCATGTTTTGGCCGAGTATGATAATTTTCATTAAAACTTGATTTCTATCACTTCGAATGATGCCAAATGAATAACTTACTTGAATTGGACCATTTTACACTATGTCCATTGTAGATTTCTGTCTCCGACAGTTCGTTTGGTTGCAGGGGACATTTTCAGTTTTTATGGCCAAAATGTGCTTTTCAGAGGCTGAAAAGCATGTTTTGGCCGAGTATGATAATTTTCATTAAAACTTGATTTCTATCACTTCGAATGATGCCAAATGAATAACTTACTTGAATTGGACCATTTTACACTATGTCCATTGTAGATTTGTGTCTCCGACAGTTTGTTTTTTTGCAGGGGACATTTTCAGTTTTTATGGCCAAAATGTGCTTTTCAGAGGCTGAAAAGCATGTTTTGGCCGAGTATGATAATTTTCATTAAAACTTGATTTCTATCACTTCGAATGATGCCAAATGAATAACTTACTTGAATTGGACCATTTTACACTATGTCAATTGTAGATTTATGTCTCCGACAGTTCGTTTGGTTGCAGGGGACATTTTCAGTTTTTATGGCCAAAATGTGCTTTTCAGAGGCTGAAAAGCATGTTTTGGCCGAGTATGATGATTTTCATTAAAATTTAATTTCTATCACTTCGAATGATGCCAAATGAATAACTTACTTGAATTGGACCATTTTACACTATGTCCATTGTAGATTTGTGTCTCTGACAGTTCGTTTGGTTGCAGGGGACATATTCAGTTTTTATGGCCAAAATGTGCTTTTCAGGGGCTGAAAAGCATGTTTTGGCCGAGTATGATAATTTTCATTAAAACTTGATTTCTATCCATTCGAATGATGCCAAATGAATAACTTACTTGAATTGGACCATTTTACACTATGTCCATTGTAGATTTGTGTCTCTGACAGTTCGTTTGGTTGCAGGGGACATATTCAGTTTTTATGGCCAAAATGTGCTTTTCAGGGGCTGAAAAGCATGTTTTGGCCGAGTATGATAATTTTCATTAAAACTTGATTTCTATCACTTCGAATGATGCCAAATGAATAACTTACTTGAATTGGACCATTTTACACTATGTCCATTGTAGATTTGTGTCTCCGACAGTTCGTTTGGTTGCAGGGGACATTTTCAGTTTTTATGGCCAAAATGTGCTTTTCAGAGGCTGAAAAGCATGTTTTGGCCGAGTATGATAATTTTCATTAAAACTTGATTTCTATCACTTCGAATGATGCCAAATGAATAACTTACTTGAATTGGACCATTTTACACTATGTCCATTGTAGATTTGTGTCTCCGACAGTTCGTTTGGTTGCAGGGGACATATTCAGTTTTTATGGCCAAAATGTGCTTTTCAGGGGCTGAAAAGCATGTTTTGGCCGAGTATGATGATTTTCATTAAAACTTGATTTCTATCCATTCGAATGATGCCAAATGAATAACTTACTTGAATTGGACCATTTTACACTATGTCCATTGTAGATTTGTGTCTCTGACAGTTCGTTTGGTTGCAGGGGACATATTCAGTTTTTATGGCCAAAATGTGCTTTTCAGGGGCTGAAAAGCACGTTTTGGCAGAGTATGATAATTTTCATTAAAACTTGATTTCTATCCATTCGAATGATGCCAAATGAATAACTTACTTGAATTGGACCATTTTACACTATGTCCATTGTGGATTTGTGTCTCTGACAGTTCGTTTGGTTGCAGGGGACATATTCAGTTTTTATGGCCAAAATGTGCTTTTCAGGGGCTGAAAGCATGTTTTGGCCGAGTATGATAATTTTCATTAAAACTTGATTTCTATCACTTCGAATGATGCCAAATGAATAACTTACTTGAATTGGACCATTTTACACTATGTCCATTGTAGATTTGTGTCTCTGACAGTTCGTTTGGTTGCAGGGGACATTTTCAGTTTTTATTGCCAAAATGTGCTTTTCAGAGGCTGAAAAGCATGTTTTGGCCGAGTATGATAATTTTCATTAAAACTTGATTTCTATCCATTCGAATGATGCCAAATGAATAACTTACTTGAATTGGACCATTTTACACTATGTCCATTGTAGATTTGTGTCTCTGACAGTTCGTTTGGTTGCAGGGGACATATTCAGTTTTTATGGCCAAAATGTGCTTTTCAGGGGCTGAAAAGCATGTTTTGGCCGAGTATGATGATTTTCATTAAAATTTAATTTATATCACTTCGAATGATGCCAAATGAATAACTGACTTGAATTGGACCATTTTACACTATGTCCATTGTAGATTTGTGTCTCTGACAGTTCGTTTGGTTGCAGGGGACATATTCAGTTTTTATGGCCAAAATGTGCTTTTCAGGGGCTGAAAAGCATGTTTTGGCCGAGTATGATAATTTTCATTAAAACTTGATTTCTATCACTTCGAATGATGCCAAATGAATAACTTACTTGAATTGGACCATTTTACACTATGTCCATTGTAGATTTCTGTCTCCGACAGTTCGTTTGGTTGCAGGGGACATTTTCAGTTTTTATGGCCAAAATGTGCTTTTCAGAGGCTGAAAAGCATGTTTTGGCCGAGTATGATAATTTTCATTAAAACTTGATTTCTATGACTTCGAATGATGCCAAATGAATAACTTACTTGAATTGGACCATTTTACACTATGTCCATTGTAGATTTGTGTCTCCGACAGTTTGTTTTTTTGCAGGGGACATTTTCAGTTTTTATGGCCAAAATGTGCTTTTCAGAGGCTGAAAAGCATGTTTTGGCCGAGTATGATAATTTTCTTAAAAACTTGATTTCTATCACTTCGAATGATGCCAAATGAATAACTTACTTGAATTGGACCATTTTACACTATGTCAATTGTAGATTTATGTCTCCGACAGTTCGTTTGGTTGCAGGGGACATTTTCAGTTTTTATGGCCAAAATGTGCTTTTCAGAGGCTGAAAAGCATGTTTTGGCCGAGTATGATAATTTTCATTAAAACTTGATTTCTATCACTTCGAATGATGCCAAATGAATAACTTACTTGAATTGGACCATTTTACACTATGTCCATTGTAGATTTGTGTCTCCGACAGTTTGTTTTTTTGCAGGGGACATTTTCAGTTTTTATGGCCAAAATGTGCTTTTCAGAGGCTGAAAAGCATGTTTTGGCCGAGTATGATAATTTTCATTAAAACTTGATTTCTATCACTTCGAATGATGCCAAATGAATAACTTACTTGAATTGGACCATTTTACACTATGTCCATTGTAGATTTGTGTCTCCGACGGTTCGTTTGGTTGCAGGGGACATTTTCAGTTTTTATGGCCAAAATGTGCTTTTCAGAGGCTGAAAAGCATGTTTTGGCCGAGTATGATGATTTTCATTAAAACTTAATTTCTATCACTTCGAATGATGCCAAATGAATAACTTACTTGAATTGGACCATTTTACACTATGTCCATTGTAGATTTGTGTCTCTGACAGTTCGTTTGGTTGCAGGGGACATATTCAGTTTTTATGGCCAAAATGTGCTTTTCAGGGGCTGAAAACCATGTTTTGGCCGAGTATGATAATTTTCATTAAAACTTGATTTCTATCCATTCGAATGATGCCAAATGAATAACTTACTTGAATTGGACCATTTTACACTATGTCCATTGTAGATTTGTGTCTCCGACAGTTCGTTTGGTTGCAGGGGACATATTCAGTTTTTATGGCCAAAATGTGCTTTTCAGGGGCTGAAAAGCATGTTTTGGCCGAGTATGATAATTTTCATTAAAACTTGATTTCTATCACTTCGAATGATGCCAAATGAATAACTTACTTGAATTGGACCATTTTACACTATGTCCATTGTAGATTTGTGTCTCCGACAGTTCGTTTGGTTGCAGAGGACATTTTCAGTTTTTATGGCCAAAATATGCTTTTCAGAGGCTGAAAAGCATGTTTTGGCCGAGTATGATAATTTTCATTAAAACTTGATTTCTATCACTTCGAATGATGCCAAATGAATAACTTACTTGAATTGGACCATTTTACACTATGTCCATTGTAGATTTCTGTCTCCGACAGTTCGTTTGGTTGCAGGGGACATTTTCAGTTTTTATGGCCAAAATGTGCTTTTCAGAGGCTGAAAAGCATGTTTTGGCCGAGTATGATAATTTTCATTAAAACTTGATTTCTATCACTTCGAATGATGCCAAATGAATAACTTACTTGAATTGGACCATTTTACACTATGTCCATTGTAGATTTGTGTCTCCGACAGTTCGTTTGGTTGCAGGGGACATTTTCAGTTTTTATGGCCAAAATGTGCTTTTCAGAGGCTGAAAAGCATGTTTTGGCCGAGTATGATGATTTTCATTAAAATTTAATTTCTATCACTTCGAATGATGCCAAATGAATAACTTACTTGAATTGGACCATTTTACACTATGTCCATTGTAGATTTGTGTCTCTGACAGTTCGTTTGGTTGCAGGGGACATATTCAGTTTTTATGGCCAAAATGTGCTTTTCAGGGGCTGAAAAGCATGTTTTGGCCGAGTATGATAATTTTCATTAAAACTTGATTTCTATCACTTCGAATGATGCCAAATGAATAACTTACTTGAATTGGACCATTTTACACTATGTCCATTGTAGATTTCTGTCTCCGACAGTTCGTTTGGTTGCAGGGGACATTTTCAGTTTTTATGGCCAAAATGTGCTTTTCAGAGGCTGAAAAGCATGTTTTGGCCGAGTATGATAATTTTCATTAAAACTTGATTTCTATCACTTCGAATGATGCCAAATGAATAACTTACTTGAATTGGACCATTTTACACTATGTCCATTGTAGATTTGTGTCTCCGACAGTTTGTTTTTTTGCAGGGGACATTTTCAGTTTTTATGGCCAAAATGTGCTTTTCAGAGGCTGAAAAGCATGTTTTGGCCGAGTATGATAATTTTCATTAAAACTTGATTTCTATCACTTCGAATGATGCCAAATGAATAACTTACTTGAATTGGACCATTTTACACTATGTTAATTGTAGATTTATGTCTCCGACAGTTCGTTTGGTTGCAGGGGACATTTTCAGTTTTTATGGCCAAAATGTGCTTTTCAGAGGCTGAAAAGCATGTTTTGGCCGAGTATGATAATTTTCATTAAAACTTGATTTCTATCACTTCGAATGATGCCAAATGAATAACTTACTTGAATTGGACCATTTTACACTATGTCCATTGTAGATTTGTGTCTCCGACAGTTTGTTTTTTTGCAGGGGACATTTTCAGTTTTTATGGCCAAAATGTGCTTTTCAGAGGCTGAAAAGCATGTTTTGGCCGAGTATGATAATTTTCATTAAAACTTGATTTCTATCACTTCGAATGATGCCAAATGAATAACTTACTTGAATTGGACCATTTTACACTATGTCCATTGTAGATTTGTGTCTCCGACGGTTCGTTTGGTTGCAGGGGACATTTTCAGTTTTTATGGCCAAAATGTGCTTTTCAGAGGCTGAAAAGCATGTTTTGGCCGAGTATGATGATTTTCATTAAAACTTAATTTCTATCACTTCGAATGATGCCAAATGAATAACTTACTTGAATTGGACCATTTTACACTATGTCCATTGTAGATTTGTGTCTCTGACAGTTCGTTTGGTTGCAGGGGACATATTCAGTTTTTATGGCCAAAATGTGCTTTTCAGGGGCTGAAAACCATGTTTTGGCCGAGTATGATAATTTTCATTAAAACTTGATTTCTATCCATTCGAATGATGCCAAATGAATAACTTACTTGAATTGGACCATTTTACACTATGTCCATTGTAGATTTGTGTCTCTGACAGTTCGTTTGGTTGCAGGGGACATATTCAGTTTTTATGGCCAAAATGTGCTTTTCAGGGGCTGAAAAGCATGTTTTGGCCGAGTATGATAATTTTCATTAAAACTTGATTTCTATCACTTCGAATGATGCCAAATGAATAACTTACTTGAATTGGACCATTTTACACTATGTCCATTGTAGATTTGTGTCTCCGACAGTTCGTTTGGTTGCAGGGGACATTTTCAGTTTTTATGGCCAAAATATGCTTTTCAGAGGCTGAAAAGCATGTTTTGGCCGAGTATGATAATTTTCATTAAAACTTGATTTCTATCACTTCGAATGATGCCAAATGAATAACTTACTTGAATTGGACCATTTTACACTATGTCCATTGTAGATTTCTGTCTCCGACAGTTCGTTTGGTTGCAGGGGACATTTTCAGTTTTTATGGCCAAAATGTGCTTTTCAGAGGCTGAAAAGCATGTTTTGGCCGAGTATGATAATTTTCATTAAAACTTGATTTCTATCACTTCGAATGATGCCAAATGAATAACTTACTTGAATTGGACCATTTTACACTATGTCCATTGTAGATTTCTGTCTCCGACAGTTCGTTTGGTTGCAGGGGACATTTTCAGTTTTTATGGCCAAAATGTGCTTTTCAGAGGCTGAAAAGCATGTTTTGGCCGAGTATGATAATTTTCATTAAAACTTGATTTCTATCACTTCGAATGATGCCAAATGAATAACTTACTTGAATTGGACCATTTTACACTATGTCCATTGTAGATTTGTGTCTCCGACAGTTTGTTTTTTTGCAGGGGACATTTTCAGTTTTTATGGCCAAAATGTGCTTTTCAGAGGCTGAAAAGCATGTTTTGGCCGAGTATGATAATTTTCATTAAAACTTGATTTCTATCACTTCGAATGATGCCAAATGAATAACTTACTTGAATTGGACCATTTTACACTATGTCCATTGTAGATTTGTGTCTCCGACGGTTCGTTTGGTTGCAGGGGACATTTTCAGTTTTTATGGCCAAAATGTGCTTTTCAGAGGCTGAAAAGCATGTTTTGGCCGAGTATGATGATTTTCATTAAAACTTAATTTCTATCACTTCGAATGATGCCAAATGAATAACTTACTTGAATTGGACCATTTTACACTATGTCCATTGTAGATTTGTGTCTCCGACAGTTCGTTTGGTTGCAGGGGACATATTCAGTTTTTATGGCCAAAATGTGCTTTTCAGGGGCTGAAAAGCATGTTTTGGCCGAGTATGATAATTTTCATTAAAACTTGATTTCTATCACTTCGAATGATGCCAAATGAATAACTTACTTGAATTGGACCATTTTACACTATGTCCATTGTAGATTTGTGTCTCCGACAGTTCGTTTGGTTGCAGGGGACATTTTCAGTTTTTATGGCCAAAATATGCTTTTCAGAGGCTGAAAAGCATGTTTTGGCCGAGTATGATAATTTTCATTAAAACTTGATTTCTATCACTTCGAATGATGCCAAATGAATAACTTACTTGAATTGGACCATTTTACACTATGTCCATTGTAGATTTCTGTCTCCGACAGTTCGTTTGGTTGCAGGGGACATTTTCAGTTTTTATGGCCAAAATGTGCTTTTCAGAGGCTGAAAAGCATGTTTTGGCCGAGTATGATAATTTTCATTAAAACTTGATTTCTATCCATTCGAATGATGCCAAATGAATAACTTACTTGAATTGGACCATTTTACACTATGTCCATTGTAGATTTGTGTCTCTGACAGTTCGTTTGGTTGCAGGGGACATATTCAGTTTTTATGGCCAAAATGTGCTTTTCAGGGGCTGAAAAGCATGTTTTGGCCGAGTATGATAATTTTCATTAAAACTTGATTTCTATCACTTCGAATGATGCCAAATGAATAACTTACTTGAATTGGACCATTTTACACTATGTCCATTGTAGATTTGTGTCTCCGACAGTTCGTTTGGTTGCAGGGGACATTTTCAGTTTTTATGGCCAAAATATGCTTTTCAGAGGCTGAAAAGCATGTTTTGGCCGAGTATGATAATTTTCATTAAAACTTGATTTCTATCACTTCGAATGATGCCAAATGAATAACTTACTTGAATTGGACCATTTTACACTATGTCCATTGTAGATTTCTGTCTCCGACAGTTCGTTTGGTTGCAGGGGACATTTTCAGTTTTTATGGCCAAAATGTGCTTTTCAGAGGCTGAAAAGCATGTTTTGGCCGAGTATGATAATTTTCATTAAAACTTGATTTCTATCACTTCGAATGATGCCAAATGAATAACTTACTTGAATTGGACCATTTTACACTATGTCCATTGTAGATTTCTGTCTCCGACAGTTCGTTTGGTTGCAGGGGACATTTTCAGTTTTTATGGCCAAAATGTGCTTTTCAGAGGCTGAAAAGCATGTTTTGGCCGAGTATGATAATTTTCATTAAAACTTGATTTCTATCACTTCGAATGATGCCAAATGAATAACTTACTTGAATTGGACCATTTTACACTATGTCCATTGTAGATTTGTGTCTCCGACAGTTTGTTTTTTTGCAGGGGACATTTTCAGTTTTTATGGCCAAAATGTGCTTTTCAGAGGCTGAAAAGCATGTTTTGGCCGAGTATGATAATTTTCATTAAAACTTGATTTCTATCACTTCGAATGATGCCAAATGAATAACTTACTTGAATTGGACCATTTTACACTATGTCCATTGTAGATTTGTGTCTCCGACGGTTCGTTTGGTTGCAGGGGACATTTTCAGTTTTTATGGCCAAAATGTGCTTTTCAGAGGCTGAAAAGCATGTTTTGGCCGAGTATGATGATTTTCATTAAAACTTAATTTCTATCACTTCGAATGATGCCAAATGAATAACTTACTTGAATTGGACCATTTTACACTATGTCCATTGTAGATTTGTGTCTCCGACAGTTCGTTTGGTTGCAGGGGACATATTCAGTTTTTATGGCCAAAATGTGCTTTTCAGGGGCTGAAAAGCATGTTTTGGCCGAGTATGATAATTTTCATTAAAACTTGATTTCTATCACTTCGAATGATGCCAAATGAATAACTTACTTGAATTGGACCATTTTACACTATGTCCATTGTAGATTTGTGTCTCCGACAGTTCGTTTGGTTGCAGGGGACATTTTCAGTTTTTATGGCCAAAATATGCTTTTCAGAGGCTGAAAAGCATGTTTTGGCCGAGTATGATAATTTTCATTAAAACTTGATTTCTATCACTTCGAATGATGCCAAATGAATAACTTACTTGAATTGGACCATTTTACACTATGTCCATTGTAGATTTCTGTCTCCGACAGTTCGTTTGGTTGCAGGGGACATTTTCAGTTTTTATGGCCAAAATGTGCTTTTCAGAGGCTGAAAAGCATGTTTTGGCCGAGTATGATAATTTTCATTAAAACTTGATTTCTATCCATTCGAATGATGCCAAATGAATAACTTACTTGAATTGGACCATTTTACACTATGTCCATTGTAGATTTGTGTCTCTGACAGTTCGTTTGGTTGCAGGGGACATATTCAGTTTTTATGGCCAAAATGTGCTTTTCAGGGGCTGAAAAGCACGTTTTGGCAGAGTATGATAATTTTCATTAAAACTTGATTTCTATCACTTCGAATGATGCCAAATGAATAACTTACTTGAATTGGACCATTTTACACTATGTCCATTGTAGATTTCTGTCTCCGACAGTTCGTTTGGTTGCAGGGGACATTTTCAGTTTTTATGGCCAAAATGTGCTTTTCAGAGGCTGAAAAGCATGTTTTGGCCGAGTATGATAATTTTCATTAAAACTTGATTTCTATCACTTCGAATGATGCCAAATGAATAACTTACTTGAATTGGACCATTTTACACTATGTCCATTGTATATTTGTGTCTCCGACAGTTCGTTTGGTTGCAGGGGACATTTTCAGTTTTTATGGCCAAAATGTGCTTTTCAGAGGCTGAAAAGCATGTTTTGGCCGAGTATGATGATTTTCATTAAAATTTAATTTCTATCACTTCGAATGATGCCAAATGAATAACTTACTTGAATTGGACCATTTTACACTATGTCCATTGTAGATTTGTGTCTCTGACAGTTCGTTTGGTTGCAGGGGACATATTCAGTTTTTATGGCCAAAATGTGCTTTTCAGGGGCTGAAAAGCATGTTTTGGCCGAGTATGATAATTTTCATTAAAACTTGATTTCTATCCATTCGAATGATGCCAAATGAATAACTTACTTGAATTGGACCATTTTACACTATGTCCATTGTAGATTTGTGTCTCTGACAGTTCGTTTGGTTGCAGGGGACATATTCAGTTTTTATGGCCAAAATGTGCTTTTCAGGGGCTGAAAAGCATGTTTTGGCCGAGTATGATAATTTTCATTAAAACTTGATTTCTATCACTTCGAATGATGCCAAATGAATAACTTACTTGAATTGGACCATTTTACACTATGTCCATTGTAGATTTGTGTCTCCGACAGTTCGTTTGGTTGCAGGGGACATTTTCAGTTTTTATGGCCAAAATGTGCTTTTCAGAGGCTGAAAAGCATGTTTTGGCCGAGTATGATAATTTTCATTAAAACTTGATTTCTATCACTTCGAATGATGCCAAATGAATAACTTACTTGAATTGGACCATTTTACACTATGTCCATTGTAGATTTGTGTCTCCGACAGTTCGTTTGGTTGCAGGGGACATATTCAGTTTTTATGGCCAAAATGTGCTTTTCAGGGGCTGAAAAGCATGTTTTGGCCGAGTATGATGATTTTCATTAAAACTTGATTTCTATCCATTCGAATGATGCCAAATGAATAACTTACTTGAATTGGACCATTTTACACTATGTCCATTGTAGATTTGTGTCTCTGACAGTTCGTTTGGTTGCAGGGGACATATTCAGTTTTTATGGCCAAAATGTGCTTTTCAGGGGCTGAAAAGCACGTTTTGGCAGAGTATGATAATTTTCATTAAAACTTGATTTCTATCCATTCGAATGATGCCAAATGATGCCAAGCATGTTTTGGCCGAGTATGATAATTTTCATTAAAACTTGATTTCTATCCATTCGAATGATGCCAAATGAATAACTTACTTGAATTGGACCATTTTACACTATGTCCATTGTAGATTTGTGTCTCTGACAGTTCGTTTGGTTGCAGGGGACATATTCAGTTTTTATGGCCAAAATGTGCTTTTCAGGGGCTGAAAAGCATGTTTTGGCCGAGTATGATAATTTTCATTAAAACTTGATTTCTATCACTTCGAATGATGCCAAATGAATAACTTACTTGAATTGGACCATTTTACACTATGTCCATTGTAGATTTCTGTCTCCGACAGTTCGTTTGGTTGCAGGGGACATTTTCAGTTTTTATGGCCAAAATGTGCTTTTCAGAGGCTGAAAAGCATGTTTTGGCCGAGTATGATAATTTTCATTAAAACTTGATTTCTATCACTTCGAATGATGCCAAATGAATAACTTACTTGAATTGGACCATTTTACACTATGTCCATTGTAGATTTGTGTCTCCGACAGTTCGTTTGGTTGCAGGGGACATTTTCAGTTTTTATGGCCAAAATGTGCTTTTCAGAGGCTGAAAAGCATGTTTTGGCCGAGTATGATGATTTTCATTAAAATTTAATTTCTATCACTTCGAATGATGCCAAATGAATAACTTACTTGAATTGGACAATTTTTCACTATGTCCATTGTAGATTTGTGTCTCTGACAGTTCGTTTGGTTGCAGGGGACATATTCAGTTTTTATGGCCAAAATGTGCTTTTCAGGGGCTGAAAAGCATGTTTTGGCCGAGTATGATAATTTTCATTAAAACTTGATTTCTATCCATTCGAATGATGCCAAATGAATAACTTACTTGAATTGGACCATTTTACACTATGTCCATTGTAGATTTGTGTCTCTGACAGTTCGTTTGGTTGCAGGGGACATATTCAGTTTTTATGGCCAAAATGTGCTTTTCAGGGGCTGAAAAGCATGTTTTGGCCGAGTATGATAATTTTCATTAAAACTTGATTTCTATCACTTCGAATGACGCCAAATGAATAACTTACTTGAATTGGACCATTTTACACTATGTCCATTGTGGATTTGTGTCTCTGACAGTTCGTTTGGTTGCAGGGGACATATTCAGTTTTTATTGCCAAAATGTGCTTTTCAGGGGCTGAAAAGCATGTTTTGGCCGAGTATGATAATTTTCATTAAAACTTGATTTCTATCCATTCGAATGATGCCAAATGAATAACTTACTTGAATTGGACCATTTTACACTATGTCCATTGTAGATTTGTGTCTCTGACAGTTCGTTTGGTTGCAGGGGACATATTCAGTTTTTATGGCCAAAATGTGCTTTTCAGAGGCTGAAAAGCATGTTTTGGCCGAGTATGATAATTTTCATTAAAACTTGATTTCTATCACTTCGAATGATGCCAAATGAATAACTTACTTGAATTGGACCATTTTACACTATGTCCATTGTAGATTTGTGTCTCCGACAGTTTGTTTTTTTGCAGGGGACATTTTCAGTTTTTATGGCCAAAATGTGCTTTTCAGAGGCTGAAAAGCATGTTTTGGCCGAGTATGATAATTTTCATTAAAACTTGATTTCTATCACTTCGAATGATGCCAAATGAATAACTTACTTGAATTGGACCATTTTACACTATGTCCATTGTAGATTTGTGTCTCCGACGGTTCGTTTGGTTGCAGGGGACATTTTCAGTTTTTATGGCCAAAATGTGCTTTTCAGAGGCTGAAAAGCATGTTTTGGCCGAGTATGATGATTTTCATTAAAACTTAATTTCTATCACTTCGAATGATGCCAAATGAATAACTTACTTGAATTGGACCATTTTACACTATGTCCATTGTAGATTTGTGTCTCTGACAGTTCGTTTGGTTGCAGGGGACATATTCAGTTTTTATGGCCAAAATGTGCTTTTCAGGGGCTGAAAACCATGTTTTGGCCGAGTATGATAATTTTCATTAAAACTTGATTTCTATCCATTCGAATGATGCCAAATGAATAACTTACTTGAATTGGACCATTTTACACTATGTCCATTGTAGATTTGTGTCTCTGACAGTTCGTTTGGTTGCAGGGGACATATTCAGTTTTTATGGCCAAAATGTGCTTTTCAGGGGCTGAAAAGCATGTTTTGGCCGAGTATGATAATTTTCATTAAAACTTGATTTCTATCACTTCGAATGATGCCAAATGAATAACTTACTTGAATTGGACCATTTTACACTATGTCCATTGTAGATTTGTGTCTCCGACAGTTCGTTTGGTTGCAGGGGACATTTTCAGTTTTTATGGCCAAAATATGCTTTTCAGAGGCTGAAAAGCATGTTTTGGCCGAGTATGATAATTTTCATTAAAACTTGATTTCTATCACTTCGAATGATGCCAAATGAATAACTTACTTGAATTGGACCATTTTACACTATGTCCATTGTAGATTTCTGTCTCCGACAGTTCGTTTGGTTGCAGGGGACATTTTCAGTTTTTATGGCCAAAATGTGCTTTTCAGAGGCTGAAAAGCATGTTTTGGCCGAGTATGATAATTTTCATTAAAACTTGATTTCTATCACTTCGAATGATGCCAAATGAATAACTTACTTGAATTGGACCATTTTACACTATGTCCATTGTAGATTTCTGTCTCCGACAGTTCGTTTGGTTGCAGGGGACATTTTCAGTTTTTATGGCCAAAATGTGCTTTTCAGAGGCTGAAAAGCATGTTTTGGCCGAGTATGATAATTTTCATTAAAACTTGATTTCTATCACTTCGAATGATGCCAAATGAATAACTTACTTGAATTGGACCATTTTACACTATGTCCATTGTAGATTTGTGTCTCCGACAGTTTGTTTTTTTGCAGGGGACATTTTCAGTTTTTATGGCCAAAATGTGCTTTTCAGAGGCTGAAAAGCATGTTTTGGCCGAGTATGATAATTTTCATTAAAACTTGATTTCTATCACTTCGAATGATGCCAAATGAATAACTTACTTGAATTGGACCATTTTACACTATGTCCATTGTAGATTTGTGTCTCCGACGGTTCGTTTGGTTGCAGGGGACATTTTCAGTTTTTATGGCCAAAATGTGCTTTTCAGAGGCTGAAAAGCATGTTTTGGCCGAGTATGATGATTTTCATTAAAACTTAATTTCTATCACTTCGAATGATGCCAAATGAATAACTTACTTGAATTGGACCATTTTACACTATGTCCATTGTAGATTTGTGTCTCCGACAGTTCGTTTGGTTGCAGGGGACATATTCAGTTTTTATGGCCAAAATGTGCTTTTCAGGGGCTGAAAAGCATGTTTTGGCCGAGTATGATAATTTTCATTAAAACTTGATTTCTATCACTTCGAATGATGCCAAATGAATAACTTACTTGAATTGGACCATTTTACACTATGTCCATTGTAGATTTGTGTCTCCGACAGTTCGTTTGGTTGCAGGGGACATTTTCAGTTTTTATGGCCAAAATATGCTTTTCAGAGGCTGAAAAGCATGTTTTGGCCGAGTATGATAATTTTCATTAAAACTTGATTTCTATCACTTCGAATGATGCCAAATGAATAACTTACTTGAATTGGACCATTTTACACTATGTCCATTGTAGATTTCTGTCTCCGACAGTTCGTTTGGTTGCAGGGGACATTTTCAGTTTTTATGGCCAAAATGTGCTTTTCAGAGGCTGAAAAGCATGTTTTGGCCGAGTATGATAATTTTCATTAAAACTTGATTTCTATCCATTCGAATGATGCCAAATGAATAACTTACTTGAATTGGACCATTTTACACTATGTCCATTGTAGATTTGTGTCTCTGACAGTTCGTTTGGTTGCAGGGGACATATTCAGTTTTTATGGCCAAAATGTGCTTTTCAGGGGCTGAAAAGCATGTTTTGGCCGAGTATGATAATTTTCATTAAAACTTGATTTCTATCACTTCGAATGATGCCAAATGAATAACTTACTTGAATTGGACCATTTTACACTATGTCCATTGTAGATTTGTGTCTCCGACAGTTCGTTTGGTTGCAGGGGACATTTTCAGTTTTTATGGCCAAAATATGCTTTTCAGAGGCTGAAAAGCATGTTTTGGCCGAGTATGATAATTTTCATTAAAACTTGATTTCTATCACTTCGAATGATGCCAAATGAATAACTTACTTGAATTGGACCATTTTACACTATGTCCATTGTAGATTTCTGTCTCCGACAGTTCGTTTGGTTGCAGGGGACATTTTCAGTTTTTATGGCCAAAATGTGCTTTTCAGAGGCTGAAAAGCATGTTTTGGCCGAGTATGATAATTTTCATTAAAACTTGATTTCTATCACTTCGAATGATGCCAAATGAATAACTTACTTGAATTGGACCATTTTACACTATGTCCATTGTAGATTTCTGTCTCCGACAGTTCGTTTGGTTGCAGGGGACATTTTCAGTTTTTATGGCCAAAATGTGCTTTTCAGAGGCTGAAAAGCATGTTTTGGCCGAGTATGATAATTTTCATTAAAACTTGATTTCTATCACTTCGAATGATGCCAAATGAATAACTTACTTGAATTGGACCATTTTACACTATGTCCATTGTAGATTTGTGTCTCCGACAGTTCGTTTGGTTGCAGGGGACATTTTCAGTTTTTATGGCCAAAATATGCTTTTCAGAGGCTGAAAAGCATGTTTTGGCCGAGTATGATAATTTTCATTAAAACTTGATTTCTATCACTTCGAATGATGCCAAATGAATAACTTACTTGAATTGGACCATTTTACACTATGTCCATTGTAGATTTCTGTCTCCGACAGTTCGTTTGGTTGCAGGGGACATTTTCAGTTTTTATGGCCAAAATGTGCTTTTCAGAGGCTGAAAAGCATGTTTTGGCCGAGTATGATAATTTTCATTAAAACTTGATTTCTATCCATTCGAATGATGCCAAATGAATAACTTACTTGAATTGGACCATTTTACACTATGTCCATTGTAGATTTGTGTCTCTGACAGTTCGTTTGGTTGCAGGGGACATATTCAGTTTTTATGGCCAAAATGTGCTTTTCAGGGGCTGAAAAGCACGTTTTGGCAGAGTATGATAATTTTCATTAAAACTTGATTTCTATCACTTCGAATGATGCCAAATGAATAACTTACTTGAATTGGACCATTTTACACTATGTCCATTGTAGATTTCTGTCTCCGACAGTTCGTTTGGTTGCAGGGGACATTTTCAGTTTTTATGGCCAAAATGTGCTTTTCAGAGGCTGAAAAGCATGTTTTGGCCGAGTATGATAATTTTCATTAAAACTTGATTTCTATCACTTCGAATGATGCCAAATGAATAACTTACTTGAATTGGACCATTTTACACTATGTCCATTGTATATTTGTGTCTCCGACAGTTCGTTTGGTTGCAGGGGACATTTTCAGTTTTTATGGCCAAAATGTGCTTTTCAGAGGCTGAAAAGCATGTTTTGGCCGAGTATGATGATTTTCATTAAAATTTAATTTCTATCACTTCGAATGATGCCAAATGAATAACTTACTTGAATTGGACCATTTTACACTATGTCCATTGTAGATTTGTGTCTCTGACAGTTCGTTTGGTTGCAGGGGACATATTCAGTTTTTATGGCCAAAATGTGCTTTTCAGGGGCTGAAAAGCATGTTTTGGCCGAGTATGATAATTTTCATTAAAACTTGATTTCTATCCATTCGAATGATGCCAAATGAATAACTTACTTGAATTGGACCATTTTACACTATGTCCATTGTAGATTTGTGTCTCTGACAGTTCGTTTGGTTGCAGGGGACATATTCAGTTTTTATGGCCAAAATGTGCTTTTCAGGGGCTGAAAAGCATGTTTTGGCCGAGTATGATAATTTTCATTAAAACTTGATTTCTATCACTTCGAATGATGCCAAATGAATAACTTACTTGAATTGGACCATTTTACACTATGTCCATTGTAGATTTGTGTCTCCGACAGTTCGTTTGGTTGCAGGGGACATTTTCAGTTTTTATGGCCAAAATGTGCTTTTCAGAGGCTGAAAAGCATGTTTTGGCCGAGTATGATAATTTTCATTAAAACTTGATTTCTATCACTTCGAATGATGCCAAATGAATAACTTACTTGAATTGGACCATTTTACACTATGTCCATTGTAGATTTGTGTCTCCGACAGTTCGTTTGGTTGCAGGGGACATATTCAGTTTTTATGGCCAAAATGTGCTTTTCAGGGGCTGAAAAGCATGTTTTGGCCGAGTATGATGATTTTCATTAAAACTTGATTTCTATCCATTCGAATGATGCCAAATGAATAACTTACTTGAATTGGACCATTTTACACTATGTCCATTGTAGATTTGTGTCTCTGACAGTTCGTTTGGTTGCAGGGGACATATTCAGTTTTTATGGCCAAAATGTGCTTTTCAGGGGCTGAAAAGCACGTTTTGGCAGAGTATGATAATTTTCATTAAAACTTGATTTCTATCCATTCGAATGATGCCAAATGATGCCAAGCATGTTTTGGCCGAGTATGATAATTTTCATTAAAACTTGATTTCTATCCATTCGAATGATGCCAAATGAATAACTTACTTGAATTGGACCATTTTACACTATGTCCATTGTAGATTTGTGTCTCTGACAGTTCGTTTGGTTGCAGGGGACATATTCAGTTTTTATGGCCAAAATGTGCTTTTCAGGGGCTGAAAAGCATGTTTTGGCCGAGTATGATAATTTTCATTAAAACTTGATTTCTATCACTTCGAATGATGCCAAATGAATAACTTACTTGAATTGGACCATTTTACACTATGTCCATTGTAGATTTCTGTCTCCGACAGTTCGTTTGGTTGCAGGGGACATTTTCAGTTTTTATGGCCAAAATGTGCTTTTCAGAGGCTGAAAAGCATGTTTTGGCCGAGTATGATAATTTTCATTAAAACTTGATTTCTATCACTTCGAATGATGCCAAATGAATAACTTACTTGAATTGGACCATTTTACACTATGTCCATTGTAGATTTGTGTCTCCGACAGTTCGTTTGGTTGCAGGGGACATTTTCAGTTTTTATGGCCAAAATGTGCTTTTCAGAGGCTGAAAAGCATGTTTTGGCCGAGTATGATGATTTTCATTAAAATTTAATTTCTATCACTTCGAATGATGCCAAATGAATAACTTACTTGAATTGGACAATTTTTCACTATGTCCATTGTAGATTTGTGTCTCTGACAGTTCGTTTGGTTGCAGGGGACATATTCAGTTTTTATGGCCAAAATGTGCTTTTCAGGGGCTGAAAAGCATGTTTTGGCCGAGTATGATAATTTTCATTAAAACTTGATTTCTATCCATTCGAATGATGCCAAATGAATAACTTACTTGAATTGGACCATTTTACACTATGTCCATTGTAGATTTGTGTCTCTGACAGTTCGTTTGGTTGCAGGGGACATATTCAGTTTTTATGGCCAAAATGTGCTTTTCAGGGGCTGAAAAGCATGTTTTGGCCGAGTATGATAATTTTCATTAAAACTTGATTTCTATCACTTCGAATGACGCCAAATGAATAACTTACTTGAATTGGACCATTTTACACTATGTCCATTGTGGATTTGTGTCTCTGACAGTTCGTTTGGTTGCAGGGGACATATTCAGTTTTTATTGCCAAAATGTGCTTTTCAGGGGCTGAAAAGCATGTTTTGGCCGAGTATGATAATTTTCATTAAAACTTGATTTCTATCCATTCGAATGATGCCAAATGAATAACTTACTTGAATTGGACCATTTTACACTATGTCCATTGTAGATTTGTGTCTCTGACAGTTCGTTTGGTTGCAGGGGACATATTCAGTTTTTATGGCCAAAATGTGCTTTTCAGGGGCTGAAAACCATGTTTTGGCCGAGTATGATAATTTTCATTAAAACTTGATTTCTATCACTTCGAATGATGCCAAATGAATAACTTACTTGAATTGGACCATTTTACACTATGTCCATTGTAGATTTCTGTCTCCGACAGTTCGTTTGGTTGCAGGGGACATTTTCAGTTTTTATGGCCAAAATGTGCTTTTCAGAGGCTGAAAAGCATGTTTTGGCCGAGTATGATGATTTTCATTAAAACTTAATTTCTATCACTTCGAATGATGCCAAATGAATAACTTACTTGAATTGGACCATTTTACACTATGTCCATTGTAGATTTGTGTCTCCGACAGTTCGTTTGGTTGCAGGGGACATATTCAGTTTTTATGGCCAAAATGTGCTTTTCAGGGGCTGAAAAGCATGTTTTGGCCGAGTATGATAATTTTCATTAAAACTTGATTTCTATCACTTCGAATGATGCCAAATGAATAACTTACTTGAATTTGTCCATTTTACACTATGTCCATTGTAGATTTGTGTCTCTGACAGTTCGTTTGGTTGCAGGGGACATATTCAGTTTTTATGGCCAAAATGTGCTTTTCAGGGGCTGAAAAGCATGTTTTGGCCGAGTATGATAATTTTCATTAAAACTTGATTTCTATCCATTCGAATGATGCCAAATGAATAACTTACTTGAATTGGACCATTTTACACTATGTCCATTGTAGATTTGTGTCTCTGACAGTTCGTTTGGTTGCAGGGGACATATTCAGTTTTTATGGCCAAAATGTGCTTTTCAGGGGCTGAAAAGCATGTTTTGGCCGAGTATGATAATTTTCATTAAAACTTGATTTCTATCACTTCCAATGATGCCAAATGAATAACTTACTTGAATTGGACCATTTTACACTATGTCCATTGTAGATTTGTGTCTCCGACAGTTCGTTTGGTTGCAGGGGACATTTTCAGTTTTTATGGCCAAAATGTGCTTTTCAGAGGCTGAAAAGCATGTTTTGGCCGAGTATGATAATTTTCATTAAAACTTGATTTCTATCACTTCGAATGATGCCAAATGAATAACTTACTTGAATTGGACCATTTTACACTATGTCCATTGTAGATTTGTGTCTCCGACAGTTCGTTTGGTTGCAGGGGACATATTCAGTTTTTATGGCCAAAATGTGCTTTTCAGGGGCTGAAAAGCATGTTTTGGCCGAGTATGATGATTTTCATTAAAACTTGATTTCTATCCATTCGAATGATGCCAAATGAATAACTTACTTGAATTGGACCATTTTACACTATGTCCATTGTAGATTTGTGTCTCTGACAGTTCGTTTGGTTGCAGGGGACATATTCAGTTTTTATGGCCAAAATGTGCTTTTCAGGGGCTGAAAAGCACGTTTTGGCAGAGTATGATAATTTTCATTAAAACTTGATTTCTATCCATTCGAATGATGCCAAATGATGCCAAGCATGTTTTGGCCGAGTATGATAATTTTCATTAAAACTTGATTTCTATCACTTCGAATGATGCCAAATGAATAACTTACTTGAATTGGACCATTTTACACTATGTCCATTGTAGATTTGTGTCTCTGACAGTTCGTTTGGTTGCAGGGGACATTTTCAGTTTTTATTGCAAAAATGTGCTTTTCAGAGGCTGAAAAGCATGTTTTGGCCGAGTATGATAATTTTCATTAAAACTTGATTTCTATCCATTCGAATGATGCCAAATGAATAACTTACTTGAATTGGACCATTTTACACTATGTCCATTGTAGATTTGTGTCTCTGACAGTTCGTTTGGTTGCAGGGGACATATTCAGTTTTTATGGCCAAAATGTGCTTTTCAGGGGCTGAAAAGCATGTTTTGGCCGAGTATGATAATTTTCATTAAAACTTGATTTCTATCACTTCGAATGATGCCAAATGAATAACTTACTTGAATTGGACCATTTTACACTATGTCCATTGTAGATTTCTGTCTCCGACAGTTCGTTTGGTTGCAGGGGACATTTTCAGTTTTTATGGCCAAAATGTGCTTTTCAGAGGCTGAAAAGCATGTTTTGGCCGAGTATGATAATTTTCATTCAAACTTGATTTCTATCACTTCGAATGATGCCAAATGAATAACTTACTTGAATTGGACCATTTTACACTATGTCCATTGTAGATTTGTGTCTCCGACAGTTCGTTTGGTTGCAGGGGACATTTTCAGTTTTTATGGCCAAAATGTGCTTTTCAGAGGCTGAAAAGCATGTTTTGGCCGAGTATGATGATTTTCATTAAAATTTAATTTCTATCACTTCGAATGATGCCAAATGAATAACTTACTTGAATTGGACCATTTTACACTATGTCCATTGTAGATTTGTGTCTCTGACAGTTCGTTTGGTTGCAGGGGACATATTCAGTTTTTATGGCCAAAATGTGCTTTTCAGGGGCTGAAAAGCATGTTTTGGCCGAGTATGATAATTTTCATTAAAACTTGATTTCTATCCATTCGAATGATGCCAAATGAATAACTTACTTGAATTGGACCATTTTACACTATGTCCATTGTAGATTTGTGTCTCTGACAGTTCGTTTGGTTGCAGGGGACATATTCAGTTTTTATGGCCAAAATGTGCTTTTCAGGGGCTGAAAAGCATGTTTTGGCCGAGTATGATAATTTTCATTAAAACTTGATTTCTATCACTTCGAATGACGCCAAATGAATAACTTACTTGAATTGGACCATTTTACACTATGTCCATTGTAGATTTGTGTCTCTGACAGTTCGTTTGGTTGCAGGGGACATATTCAGTTTTTATGGCCAAAATGTGCTTTTCAGGGGCTGAAAAGCATGTTTTGGCCGAGTATGATAATTTTCATTAAAACTTGATTTCTATCACTTCGAATGATGCCAAATGAATAACTTACTTGAATTGGACCATTTTACACTATGTCCATTGTAGATTTGTGTCTCTGACAGTTCGTTTGGTTGCAGGGGACATTTTCAGTTTTTATTGCCAAAATGTGCTTTTCAGAGGCTGAAAAGCATGTTTTGGCCGAGTATGATAATTTTCATTAAAACTTGATTTCTATCCATTCGAATGATGCCAAATGAATAACTTACTTGAATTGGACCATTTTACACTATGTCCATTGTAGATTTGTGTCTCTGACAGTTCGTTTGGTTGCAGGGGACATATTCAGTTTTTATGGCCAAAATGTGCTTTTCAGGGGCTGAAAACCATGTTTTGGCCGAGTATGATAATTTTCATTAAAACTTGATTTCTATCACTTCGAATGATGCCAAATGAATAACTTACTTGAATTGGACCATTTTACACTATGTCCATTGTATATTTGTGTCTCCGACAGTTCGTTTGGTTGCAGGGGACATTTTCAGTTTTTATGGCCAAAATGTGCTTTTCAGAGGCTGAAAAGCATGTTTTGGCCGAGTATGATGATTTTCATTAAAATTTAATTTCTATCACTTCGAATGATGCCAAATGAATAACTTACTTGAATTGGACCATTTTACACTATGTCCATTGTAGATTTGTGTCTCTGACAGTTCGTTTGGTTGCAGGGGACATATTCAGTTTTTATGGCCAAAATGTGCTTTTCAGGGGCTGAAAAGCATGTTTTGGCCGAGTATGATAATTTTCATTAAAACTTGATTTCTATCCATTCGAATGATGCCAAATGAATAACTTACTTGAATTGGACCATTTTACACTATGTCCATTGTAGATTTGTGTCTCTGACAGTTCGTTTGGTTGCAGGGGACATATTCAGTTTTTATGGCCAAAATGTGCTTTTCAGGGGCTGAAAAGCATGTTTTGGCCGAGTATGATAATTTTCATTAAAACTTGATTTCTATCACTTCGAATGATGCCAAATGAATAACTTACTTGAATTGGACCATTTTACACTATGTCCATTGTAGATTTGTGTCTCCGACAGTTCGTTTGGTTGCAGGGGACATTTTCAGTTTTTATGGCCAAAATGTGCTTTTCAGAGGCTGAAAAGCATGTTTTGGCCGAGTATGATAATTTTCATTAAAACTTGATTTCTATCACTTCGAATGATGCCAAATGAATAACTTACTTGAATTGGACCATTTTACACTATGTCCATTGTAGATTTGTGTCTCCGACAGTTCGTTTGGTTGCAGGGGACATATTCAGTTTTTATGGCCAAAATGTGCTTTTCAGGGGCTGAAAAGCATGTTTTGGCCGAGTATGATGATTTTCATTAAAACTTGATTTCTATCCATTCGAATGATGCCAAATGAATAACTTACTTGAATTGGACCATTTTACACTATGTCCATTGTAGATTTGTGTCTCTGACAGTTCGTTTGGTTGCAGGGGACATATTCAGTTTTTATGGCCAAAATGTGCTTTTCAGGGGCTGAAAAGCACGTTTTGGCAGAGTATGATAATTTTCATTAAAACTTGATTTCTATCCATTCGAATGATGCCAAATGATGCCAAGCATGTTTTGGCCGAGTATGATAATTTTCATTAAAACTTGATTTCTATCACTTCGAATGATGCCAAATGAATAACTTACTTGAATTGGACCATTTTACACTATGTCCATTGTAGATTTGTGTCTCTGACAGTTCGTTTGGTTGCAGGGGACATTTTCAGTTTTTATTGCAAAAATGTGCTTTTCAGAGGCTGAAAAGCATGTTTTGGCCGAGTATGATAATTTTCATTAAAACTTGATTTCTATCCATTCGAATGATGCCAAATGAATAACTTACTTGAATTGGACCATTTTACACTATGTCCATTGTAGATTTGTGTCTCTGACAGTTCGTTTGGTTGCAGGGGACATATTCAGTTTTTATGGCCAAAATGTGCTTTTCAGGGGCTGAAAAGCATGTTTTGGCCGAGTATGATAATTTTCATTAAAACTTGATTTCTATCACTTCGAATGATGCCAAATGAATAACTTACTTGAATTGGACCATTTTACACTATGTCCATTGTAGATTTCTGTCTCCGACAGTTCGTTTGGTTGCAGGGGACATTTTCAGTTTTTATGGCCAAAATGTGCTTTTCAGAGGCTGAAAAGCATGTTTTGGCCGAGTATGATAATTTTCATTCAAACTTGATTTCTATCACTTCGAATGATGCCAAATGAATAACTTACTTGAATTGGACCATTTTACACTATGTCCATTGTAGATTTGTGTCTCCGACAGTTCGTTTGGTTGCAGGGGACATTTTCAGTTTTTATGGCCAAAATGTGCTTTTCAGAGGCTGAAAAGCATGTTTTGGCCGAGTATGATGATTTTCATTAAAATTTAATTTCTATCACTTCGAATGATGCCAAATGAATAACTTACTTGAATTGGACCATTTTACACTATGTCCATTGTAGATTTGTGTCTCTGACAGTTCGTTTGGTTGCAGGGGACATATTCAGTTTTTATGGCCAAAATGTGCTTTTCAGGGGCTGAAAAGCATGTTTTGGCCGAGTATGATAATTTTCATTAAAACTTGATTTCTATCCATTCGAATGATGCCAAATGAATAACTTACTTGAATTGGACCATTTTACACTATGTCCATTGTAGATTTGTGTCTCTGACAGTTCGTTTGGTTGCAGGGGACATATTCAGTTTTTATGGCCAAAATGTGCTTTTCAGGGGCTGAAAAGCATGTTTTGGCCGAGTATGATAATTTTCATTAAAACTTGATTTCTATCACTTCGAATGACGCCAAATGAATAACTTACTTGAATTGGACCATTTTACACTATGTCCATTGTGGATTTGTGTCTCTGACAGTTCGTTTGGTTGCAGGGGACATATTCAGTTTTTATGGCCAAAATGTGCTTTTCAGGGGCTGAAAAGCATGTTTTGGCCGAGTATGATAATTTTCATTAAAACTTGATTTCTATCACTTCGAATGATGCCAAATGAATAACTTACTTGAATTGGACCATTTTACACTATGTCCATTGTAGATTTGTGTCTCTGACAGTTCGTTTGGTTGCAGGGGACATTTTCAGTTTTTATTGCCAAAATGTGCTTTTCAGAGGCTGAAAAGCATGTTTTGGCCGAGTATGATGATTTTCATTAAAATTTAATTTCTATCACTTCGAATGATGCCAAATGAATAACTTACTTGAATTGGACCATTTTACACTATGTCCATTGTAGATTTGTGTCTCTGACAGTTCGTTTGGTTGCAGGGGACATTTTCAGTTTTTATTGCCAAAATGTGCTTTTCAGAGGCTGAAAAGCATGTTTTGGCCGAGTATGATAATTTTCATTAAAACTTGATTTCTATCCATTCGAATGATGCCAAATGAATAACTTACTTGAATTGGACCATTTTACACTATGTCCATTGTAGATTTGTGTCTCTGACAGTTCGTTTGGTTGCAGGGGACATATTCAGTTTTTATGGCCAAAATGTGCTTTTCAGGGGCTGAAAACCATGTTTTGGCCGAGTATGATAATTTTCATTAAAACTTGATTTCTATCACTTCGAATGATGCCAAATGAATAACTTACTTGAATTGGACCATTTTACACTATGTCCATTGTATATTTGTGTCTCCGACAGTTCGTTTGGTTGCAGGGGACATTTTCAGTTTTTATGGCCAAAATGTGCTTTTCAGAGGCTGAAAAGCATGTTTTGGCCGAGTATGATGATTTTCATTAAAATTTAATTTCTATCACTTCGAATGATGCCAAATGAATAACTTACTTGAATTGGACCATTTTACACTATGTCCATTGTAGATTTGTGTCTCTGACAGTTCGTTTGGTTGCAGGGGACATATTCAGTTTTTATGGCCAAAATGTGCTTTTCAGGGGCTGAAAAGCATGTTTTGGCCGAGTATGATAATTTTCATTAAAACTTGATTTCTATCACTTCGAATGATGCCAAATGAATAACTTACTTGAATTGGACCATTTTACACTATGTCCATTGTAGATTTGTGTCTCTGACAGTTCGTTTGGTTGCAGGGGACATTTTCAGTTTTTATTGCAAAAATGTGCTTTTCAGAGGCTGAAAAGCATGTTTTGGCCGAGTATGATAATTTTCATTAAAACTTGATTTCTATCCATTCGAATGATGCCAAATGAATAACTTACTTGAATTGGACCATTTTACACTATGTCCATTGTAGATTTGTGTCTCTGACAGTTCGTTTGGTTGCAGGGGACATATTCAGTTTTTATGGCCAAAATGTGCTTTTCAGGGGCTGAAAAGCATGTTTTGGCCGAGTATGATAATTTTCATTAAAACTTGATTTCTATCACTTCGAATGATGCCAAATGAATAACTTACTTGAATTGGACCATTTTACACTATGTCCATTGTAGATTTCTGTCTCCGACAGTTCGTTTGGTTGCAGGGGACATTTTCAGTTTTTATGGCCAAAATGTGCTTTTCAGAGGCTGAAAAGCATGTTTTGGCCGAGTATGATAATTTTCATTCAAACTTGATTTCTATCACTTCGAATGATGCCAAATGAATAACTTACTTGAATTGGACCATTTTACACTATGTCCATTGTAGATTTGTGTCTCCGACAGTTCGTTTGGTTGCAGGGGACATTTTCAGTTTTTATGGCCAAAATGTGCTTTTCAGAGGCTGAAAAGCATGTTTTGGCCGAGTATGATGATTTTCATTAAAATTTAATTTCTATCACTTCGAATGATGCCAAATGAATAACTTACTTGAATTGGACCATTTTACACTATGTCCATTGTAGATTTGTGTCTCTGACAGTTCGTTTGGTTGCAGGGGACATATTCAGTTTTTATGGCCAAAATGTGCTTTTCAGGGGCTGAAAAGCATGTTTTGGCCGAGTATGATAATTTTCATTAAAACTTGATTTCTATCCATTCGAATGATGCCAAATGAATAACTTACTTGAATTGGACCATTTTACACTATGTCCATTGTAGATTTGTGTCTCTGACAGTTCGTTTGGTTGCAGGGGACATATTCAGTTTTTATGGCCAAAATGTGCTTTTCAGGGGCTGAAAAGCATGTTTTGGCCGAGTATGATAATTTTCATTAAAACTTGATTTCTATCACTTCGAATGACGCCAAATGAATAACTTACTTGAATTGGACCATTTTACACTATGTCCATTGTGGATTTGTGTCTCTGACAGTTCGTTTGGTTGCAGGGGACATATTCAGTTTTTATGGCCAAAATGTGCTTTTCAGGGGCTGAAAAGCATGTTTTGGCCGAGTATGATAATTTTCATTAAAACTTGATTTCTATCACTTCGAATGATGCCAAATGAATAACTTACTTGAATTGGACCATTTTACACTATGTCCATTGTAGATTTGTGTCTCTGACAGTTCGTTTGGTTGCAGGGGACATTTTCAGTTTTTATTGCCAAAATGTGCTTTTCAGAGGCTGAAAAGCATGTTTTGGCCGAGTATGATGATTTTCATTAAAATTTAATTTCTATCACTTCGAATGATGCCAAATGAATAACTTACTTGAATTGGACCATTTTACACTATGTCCATTGTAGATTTGTGTCTCTGACAGTTCGTTTGGTTGCAGGGGACATTTTCAGTTTTTATTGCCAAAATGTGCTTTTCAGAGGCTGAAAAGCATGTTTTGGCCGAGTATGATAATTTTCATTAAAACTTGATTTCTATCCATTCGAATGATGCCAAATGAATAACTTACTTGAATTGGACCATTTTACACTATGTCCATTGTAGATTTGTGTCTCTGACAGTTCGTTTGGTTGCAGGGGACATATTCAGTTTTTATGGCCAAAATGTGCTTTTCAGGGGCTGAAAACCATGTTTTGGCCGAGTATGATAATTTTCATTAAAACTTGATTTCTATCACTTCGAATGATGCCAAATGAATAACTTACTTGAATTGGACCATTTTACACTATGTCCATTGTATATTTGTGTCTCCGACAGTTCGTTTGGTTGCAGGGGACATTTTCAGTTTTTATGGCCAAAATGTGCTTTTCAGAGGCTGAAAAGCATGTTTTGGCCGAGTATGATGATTTTCATTAAAATTTAATTTCTATCACTTCGAATGATGCCAAATGAATAACTTACTTGAATTGGACCATTTTACACTATGTCCATTGTAGATTTGTGTCTCTGACAGTTCGTTTGGTTGCAGGGGACATATTCAGTTTTTATGGCCAAAATGTGCTTTTCAGGGGCTGAAAAGCATGTTTTGGCCGAGTATGATAATTTTCATTAAAACTTGATTTCTATCCATTCGAATGATGCCAAATGAATAACTTACTTGAATTGGACCATTTTACACTATGTCCATTGTAGATTTGTGTCTCTGACAGTTCGTTTGGTTGCAGGGGACATATTCAGTTTTTATGGCCAAAATGTGCTTTTCAGGGGCTGAAAAGCATGTTTTGGCCGAGTATGATAATTTTCATTAAAACTTGATTTCTATCACTTCGAATGATGCCAAATGAATAACTTACTTGAATTGGACCATTTTACACTATGTCCATTGTAGATTTGTGTCTCCGACAGTTCGTTTGGTTGCAGGGGACATTTTCAGTTTTTATGGCCAAAATGTGCTTTTCAGAGGCTGAAAAGCATGTTTTGGCCGAGTATGATAATTTTCATTAAAACTTGATTTCTATCACTTCGAATGATGCCAAATGAATAACTTACTTGAATTGGACCATTTTACACTATGTCCATTGTAGATTTGTGTCTCCGACAGTTCGTTTGGTTGCAGGGGACATATTCAGTTTTTATGGCCAAAATGTGCTTTTCAGGGGCTGAAAAGCATGTTTTGGCCGAGTATGATGATTTTCATTAAAACTTGATTTCTATCCATTCGAATGATGCCAAATGAATAACTTACTTGAATTGGACCATTTTACACTATGTCCATTGTAGATTTGTGTCTCTGACAGTTCGTTTGGTTGCAGGGGACATATTCAGTTTTTATGGCCAAAATGTGCTTTTCAGGGGCTGAAAAGCACGTTTTGGCAGAGTATGATAATTTTCATTAAAACTTGATTTCTATCCATTCGAATGATGCCAAATGATGCCAAGCATGTTTTGGCCGAGTATGATAATTTTCATTAAAACTTGATTTCTATCACTTCGAATGATGCCAAATGAATAACTTACTTGAATTGGACCATTTTACACTATGTCCATTGTAGATTTGTGTCTCTGACAGTTCGTTTGGTTGCAGGGGACATTTTCAGTTTTTATTGCAAAAATGTGCTTTTCAGAGGCTGAAAAGCATGTTTTGGCCGAGTATGATAATTTTCATTAAAACTTGATTTCTATCCATTCGAATGATGCCAAATGAATAACTTACTTGAATTGGACCATTTTACACTATGTCCATTGTAGATTTGTGTCTCTGACAGTTCGTTTGGTTGCAGGGGACATATTCAGTTTTTATGGCCAAAATGTGCTTTTCAGGGGCTGAAAAGCATGTTTTGGCCGAGTATGATAATTTTCATTAAAACTTGATTTCTATCACTTCGAATGATGCCAAATGAATAACTTACTTGAATTGGACCATTTTACACTATGTCCATTGTAGATTTCTGTCTCCGACAGTTCGTTTGGTTGCAGGGGACATTTTCAGTTTTTATGGCCAAAATGTGCTTTTCAGAGGCTGAAAAGCATGTTTTGGCCGAGTATGATAATTTTCATTCAAACTTGATTTCTATCACTTCGAATGATGCCAAATGAATAACTTACTTGAATTGGACCATTTTACACTATGTCCATTGTAGATTTGTGTCTCCGACAGTTCGTTTGGTTGCAGGGGACATTTTCAGTTTTTATGGCCAAAATGTGCTTTTCAGAGGCTGAAAAGCATGTTTTGGCCGAGTATGATGATTTTCATTAAAATTTAATTTCTATCACTTCGAATGATGCCAAATGAATAACTTACTTGAATTGGACCATTTTACACTATGTCCATTGTAGATTTGTGTCTCTGACAGTTCGTTTGGTTGCAGGGGACATATTCAGTTTTTATGGCCAAAATGTGCTTTTCAGGGGCTGAAAAGCATGTTTTGGCCGAGTATGATAATTTTCATTAAAACTTGATTTCTATCCATTCGAATGATGCCAAATGAATAACTTACTTGAATTGGACCATTTTACACTATGTCCATTGTAGATTTGTGTCTCTGACAGTTCGTTTGGTTGCAGGGGACATATTCAGTTTTTATGGCCAAAATGTGCTTTTCAGGGGCTGAAAAGCATGTTTTGGCCGAGTATGATAATTTTCATTAAAACTTGATTTCTATCACTTCGAATGACGCCAAATGAATAACTTACTTGAATTGGACCATTTTACACTATGTCCATTGTGGATTTGTGTCTCTGACAGTTCGTTTGGTTGCAGGGGACATATTCAGTTTTTATGGCCAAAATGTGCTTTTCAGGGGCTGAAAAGCATGTTTTGGCCGAGTATGATAATTTTCATTAAAACTTGATTTCTATCACTTCGAATGATGCCAAATGAATAACTTACTTGAATTGGACCATTTTACACTATGTCCATTGTAGATTTGTGTCTCTGACAGTTCGTTTGGTTGCAGGGGACATTTTCAGTTTTTATTGCCAAAATGTGCTTTTCAGAGGCTGAAAAGCATGTTTTGGCCGAGTATGATGATTTTCATTAAAATTTAATTTCTATCACTTCGAATGATGCCAAATGAATAACTTACTTGAATTGGACCATTTTACACTATGTCCATTGTAGATTTGTGTCTCTGACAGTTCGTTTGGTTGCAGGGGACATATTCAGTTTTTATGGCCAAAATGTGCTTTTCAGGGGCTGAAAAGCATGTTTTGGCCGAGTATGATAATTTTCATTAAAACTTGATTTCTATCCATTCGAATGATGCCAAATGAATAACTTACTTGAATTGGACCATTTTACACTATGTCCATTGTAGATTTGTGTCTCTGACAGTTCGTTTGGTTGCAGGGGACATATTCAGTTTTTATGGCCAAAATGTGCTTTTCAGGGGCTGAAAAGCATGTTTTGGCCGAGTATGATAATTTTCATTAAAACTTGATTTCTATCACTTCGAATGACGCCAAATGAATAACTTACTTGAATTGGACCATTTTACACTATGTCCATTGTGGATTTGTGTCTCTGACAGTTCGTTTGGTTGCAGGGGACATATTCAGTTTTTATGGACAAAATGTGCTTTTCAGGGGCTGAAAAGCATGTTTTGGCCGAGTATGATAATTTTCATTAAAACTTGATTTCTATCACTTCGAATGATGCCAAATGAATAACTTACTTGAATTGGACCATTTTACACTATGTCCATTGTAGATTTGTGTCTCTGACAGTTCGTTTGGTTGCAGGGGACATTTTCAGTTTTTATGGCCAAAATGTGCTTTTCAGAGGCTGAAAAGCATGTTTTGGCCGAGTATGATAATTTTCATTAAAACTTGATTTCTATCACTTCGAATGATGCCAAATGAATAACTTACTTGAATTGGACCATTTTACACTATGTCCATTGTAGATTTGTGTCTCCGACAGTTCGTTTGGTTGCAGGGGACATTTTCAGTTTTTATGGCCAAAATGTGCTTTTCAGAGGCTGAAAAGCATGTTTTGGCCGAGTATGATGATTTTCATTAAAATTTAATTTCTATCACTTCGAATGATGCCAAATGAATAACTTACTTGAATTGGACCATTTTACACTATGTCCATTGTAGATTTGTGTCTCTGACAGTTCGTTTGGTTGCAGGGGACATATTCAGTTTTTATGGCCAAAATGTGCTTTTCAGGGGCTGAAAAGCATGTTTTGGCCGAGTATGATAATTTTCATTAAAACTTGATTTCTATCCATTCGAATGATGCCAAATGAATAACTTACTTGAATTGGACCATTTTACACTATGTCCATTGTAGATTTGTGTCTCTGACAGTTCGTTTGGTTGCAGGGGACATATTCAGTTTTTATGGCCAAAATGTGCTTTTCAGGGGCTGAAAAGCATGTTTTGGCCGAGTATGATAATTTTCATTAAAACTTGATTTCTATCACTTCGAATGACGCCAAATGAATAACTTACTTGAATTGGACCATTTTACACTATGTCCATTGTGGATTTGTGTCTCTGACAGTTCGTTTGGTTGCAGGGGACATATTCAGTTTTTATGGCCAAAATGTGCTTTTCAGGGGCTGAAAAGCATGTTTTGGCCGAGTATGATAATTTTCATTAAAACTTGATTTCTATCACTTCGAATGATGCCAAATGAATAACTTACTTGAATTGGACCATTTTACACTATGTCCATTGTAGATTTGTGTCTCTGACAGTTCGTTTGGTTGCAGGGGACATTTTCAGTTTTTATTGCCAAAATGTGCTTTTCAGAGGCTGAAAAGCATGTTTTGGCCGAGTATGATAATTTTCATTAAAACTTGATTTCTATCCATTCGAATGATGCCAAATGAATAACTTACTTGAATTGGACCATTTTACACTATGTCCATTGTAGATTTGTGTCTCTGACAGTTCGTTTGGTTGCAGGGGACATATTCAGTTTTTATGGCCAAAATGTGCTTTTCAGGGGCTGAAAACCATGTTTTGGCCGAGTATGATAATTTTCATTAAAACTTGATTTCTATCACTTCGAATGATGCCAAATGAATAACTTACTTGAATTGGACCATTTTACACTATGTCCATTGTAGATTTCTGTCTCCGACAGTTCGTTTGGTTGCAGGGGACATTTTCAGTTTTTATGGCCAAAATGTGCTTTTCAGAGGCTGAAAAGCATGTTTTGGCCGAGTATGATAATTTTCATTAAAACTTGATTTCTATCACTTCGAATGATGCCAAATGAATAACTTACTTGAATTGGACCATTTTACACTATGTCCATTGTAGATTTGTGTCTCCGACAGTTCGTTTGGTTGCAGGGGACATTTTCAGTTTTTATGGCCAAAATGTGCTTTTCAGAGGCTGAAAAGCATGTTTTGGCCGAGTATGATGATTTTCATTAAAATTTAATTTCTATCACTTCGAATGATGCCAAATGAATAACTTACTTGAATTGGACCATTTTACACTATGTCCATTGTAGATTTGTGTCTCTGACAGTTCGTTTGGTTGCAGGGGACATATTCAGTTTTTATGGCCAAAATGTGCTTTTCAGGGGCTGAAAAGCATGTTTTGGCCGAGTATGATAATTTTCATTAAAACTTGATTTCTATCCATTCGAATGATGCCAAATGAATAACTTACTTGAATTGGACCATTTTACACTATGTCCATTGTAGATTTGTGTCTCTGACAGTTCGTTTGGTTGCAGGGGACATATTCAGTTTTTATGGCAAAAATGTGCTTTTCAGGGGCTGAAAAGCATGTTTTGGCCGAGTATGATAATTTTCATTAAAAATTGATTTCTATCACTTCGAATGATGCCAAATGAATAACTTACTTGAATTGGACCATTTTACACTATGTCCATTGTAGATTTGTGTCTCCGACAGTTCGTTTGGTTGCAGGGGACATTTTCAGTTTTTATGGCCAAAATGTGCTTTTCAGAGGCTGAAAAGCATGTTTTGGCCGAGTATGATGATTTTCATTAAAACTTAATTTCTATCACTTCGAATGATGCCAAATGAATAACTACTTGAATTGGACCATTTTACACTATGTCCATTGTAGATTTGTGTGTCTGACAGTTCGTTTGGTTGCAGGGGACATATTCAGTTTTTATGGCCAAAATGTGCTTTTCAGGGGCTGAAAACCATGTTTTGGCCGAGTATGATAATTTTCATTAAAACTTGATTTCTATCCATTCGAAAGATGCCAAATGAATAACTTACTTGAATTGGACCATTTTACACTATGTCCATTGTAGATTTGTGTCTCTGACAGTTCGTTTGGTTGCAGGGGACATATTCAGTTTTTATGGCCAAAATGTGCTTTTCAGAGGCTGAAAAGCATGTTTTGGCCGAGTATGAAGATTTTCATTAAAATTTAATTTCTATCACTTCGAATAATGCCAAATGAATAACTTACTTGAATTGGACCATTTTACACTATGTCCATTGTAGATTTGTGTCTCTGACAGTTCGTTTGGTTGCAGGGGACATATTCAGTTTTTATGGCCAAAATGTGCTTTTCAGGGGCTGAAAAGCATGTTTTGGCCGAGTATGATAATTTTCATTAAAACTTGATTTCTATCCATTCGAATGATGCCAAATGAATAACTTACTTGAATTGGACCATTTTACACTATGTCCATTGTAGATTTGTGTCTCTGACAGTTCGTTTGGTTGCAGGGGACATATTCAGTTTTTATGGCCAAAATGTGCTTTTCAGGGGCTGAAAAGCATGTTTTGGCCGAGTATGATAATTTTCATTAAAAATTGATTTCTATCATTTCGAATGATGCCAAATGAATAACTTACTTGAATTGGACCATTTTACACTATGTCCATTGTAGATTTGTGTCTCCGACAGTTCGTTTGGTTGCAGGGGACATTTTCAGTTTTTATGGCCAAAATGTGCTTTTCAGAGGCTGAAAAGCATGTTTTGGCCGAGTATGATGATTTTCATTAAAACTTAATTTCTATCACTTCGAATGATGCCAAATGAATAACTACTTGAATTGGACCATTTTACACTATGTCCATTGTAGATTTGTGTGTCTGACAGTTCGTTTGGTTGCAGGGGACATATTCAGTTTTTATGGCCAAAATGTGCTTTTCAGGGGCTGAAAACCATGTTTTGGCCGAGTATGATAATTTTCATTAAAACTTGATTTCTATCCATTCGAAAGATGCCAAATGAATAACTTACTTGAATTGGACCATTTTACACTATGTCCATTGTAGATTTGTGTCTCTGACAGTTCGTTTGGTTGCAGGGGACATATTCAGTTTTTATGGCCAAAATGTGCTTTTCAGGGGCTGAAAACCATGTTTTGGCCGAGTATGATAATTTTCATTAAAACTTGATTTCTATCCATTCGAATGATGCCAAATGAATAACTTACTTGAATTGGACCATTTTACACTATGTCCATTGTAGATTTGTGTCTCCGACAGTTTGTTTTTTTGCAGGGGACATTTTCAGTTTTTATGGCCAAAATGTGCTTTTCAGAGGCTGAAAAGCATGTTTTGGCCGAGTATGATAATTTTCATTAAAACTTGATTTCTATCACTTCGAATGATGCCAAATGAATAACTTACTTGAATTGGACCATTTTACACTATGTCCATTGTAGATTTGTGTCTCCGACGGTTCGTTTGGTTGCAGGGGACATTTTCAGTTTTTATGGCCAAAATGTGCTTTTCAGAGGCTGAAAACCATGTTTTGGCCGAGTATGATAATTTTCATTAAAACTTGATTTCTATCCATTCGAATGATGCCAAATGAATAACTTACTTGAATTGGACCATTTTACACTATGTCCATTGTAGATTTGTGTCTCTGACAGTTCGTTTGGTTGCAGGGGACATATTCAGTTTTTATGGCCAAAATGTGCTTTTCAGGGGCTGAAAAGCATGTTTTGGCCGAGTATGATAATTTTCATTAAAACTTGATTTCTATCACTTCGAATGACGCCAAATGAATAACTTACTTGAATTGGACCATTTTACACTATGTCCATTGTGGATTTGTGTCTCTGACAGTTCGTTTGGTTGCAGGGGACATATTCAGTTTTTATGGCCAAAATGTGCTTTTCAGGGGCTGAAAAGCATGTTTTGGCCGAGTATGATAATTTTCATTAAAACTTGATTTCTATCACTTCGAATGATGCCAAATGAATAACTTACTTGAATTGGACCATTTTACACTATGTCCATTGTAGATTTGTGTCTCTGACAGTTCGTTTGGTTGCAGGGGACATTTTCAGTTTTTATTGCCAAAATGTGCTTTTCAGAGGCTGAAAAGCATGTTTTGGCCGAGTATGATAATTTTCATTAAAACTTGATTTCTATCCATTCGAATGATGCCAAAATTCATTTGGCATCATTCGAATGGATAGAAATCAAGTTTTAATGAAAATTATCATACTCGGCCAAAACATGCTTTTCAGCCTCTGAAAAGCACATTTTGGCAATTTACTTGAATTGGACCATTTTACACTATGTCCATTGTAGATTTGTGTCTCTGACAGTTCGTTTGGTTGCAGGGGACATATTCAGTTTTTATGGCCAAAATGTGCTTTTCAGGGGCTGAAAACCATGTTTTGGCCGAGTATGATAATTTTCATTAAAACTTGATTTCTATCACTTCGAATGATGCCAAATGAATAACTTACTTGAATTGGACCATTTTACACTATGTCCATTGTAGATTTCTGTCTCCGACAGTTCGTTTGGTTGCAGGGGACATTTTCAGTTTTTATGGCCAAAATGTGCTTTTCAGAGGCTGAAAAGCATGTTTTGGCCGAGTATGATGATTTTCATTAAAACTTAATTTCTATCACTTCGAATGATGCCAAATGAATAACTTACTTGAATTGGACCATTTTACACTATGTCCATTGTAGATTTGTGTCTCCGACAGTTCGTTTGGTTGCAGGGGACATATTCAGTTTTTATGGCCAAAATGTGCTTTTCAGGGGCTGAAAAGCATGTTTTGGCCGAGTATGATAATTTTCATTAAAACTTGATTTCTATCACTTCGAATGATGCCAAATGAATAACTTACTTGAATTGGACCATTTTACACTATGTCCATTGTAGATTTGTGTCTCCGACAGTTCGTTTGGTTGCAGGGGACATTTTCAGTTTTTATGGCCAAAATATGCTTTTCAGAGGCTGAAAAGCATGTTTTGGCCGAGTATGATAATTTTCATTAAAACTTGATTTCTATCACTTCGAATGATGCCAAATGAATAACTTACTTGAATTGGACCATTTTACACTATGTCCATTGTAGATTTCTGTCTCCGACAGTTCGTTTGGTTGCAGGGGACATTTTCAGTTTTTATGGCCAAAATGTGCTTTTCAGAGGCTGAAAAGCATGTTTTGGCCGAGTATGATAATTTTCATTAAAACTTGATTTCTATCCATTCGAATGATGCCAAATGAATAACTTACTTGAATTGGACCATTTTACACTATGTCCATTGTAGATTTGTGTCTCTGACAGTTCGTTTGGTTGCAGGGGACATATTCAGTTTTTATGGCCAAAATGTGCTTTTCAGGGGCTGAAAAGCACGTTTTGGCAGAGTATGATAATTTTCATTAAAACTTGATTTCTATCACTTCGAATGATGCCAAATGAATAACTTACTTGAATTGGACCATTTTACACTATGTCCATTGTAGATTTCTGTCTCCGACAGTTCGTTTGGTTGCAGGGGACATTTTCAGTTTTTATGGCCAAAATGTGCTTTTCAGAGGCTGAAAAGCATGTTTTGGCCGAGTATGATAATTTTCATTAAAACTTGATTTCTATCACTTCGAATGATGCCAAATGAATAACTTACTTGAATTGGACCATTTTACACTATGTCCATTGTAGATTTGTGTCTCCGACAGTTCGTTTGGTTGCAGGGGACATTTTCAGTTTTTATGGCCAAAATGTGCTTTTCAGAGGCTGAAAAGCATGTTTTGGCCGAGTATGATGATTTTCATTAAAATTTAATTTCTATCACTTCGAATGATGCCAAATGAATAACTTACTTGAATTTGTCCATTTTACACTATGTCCATTGTAGATTTGTGTCTCTGACAGTTCGTTTGGTTGCAGGGGACATATTCAGTTTTTATGGCCAAAATGTGCTTTTCAGGGGCTGAAAAGCATGTTTTGGCCGAGTATGATAATTTTCATTAAAACTTGATTTCTATCCATTCGAATGATGCCAAATGAATAACTTACTTGAATTGGACCATTTTACACTATGTCCATTGTAGATTTGTGTCTCTGACAGTTCGTTTGGTTGCAGGGGACATATTCAGTTTTTATGGCCAAAATGTGCTTTTCAGGGGCTGAAAAGCATGTTTTGGCCGAGTATGATAATTTTCATTAAAACTTGATTTCTATCACTTCGAATGATGCCAAATGAATAACTTACTTGAATTGGACCATTTTACACTATGTCCATTGTAGATTTGTGTCTCCGACAGTTCGTTTGGTTGCAGGGGACATTTTCAGTTTTTATGGCCAAAATGTGCTTTTCAGAGGCTGAAAAGCATGTTTTGGCCGAGTATGATAATTTTCATTAAAACTTGATTTCTATCACTTCGAATGATGCCAAATGAATAACTTACTTGAATTGGACCATTTTACACTATGTCCATTGTAGATTTGTGTCTCCGACAGTTCGTTTGGTTGCAGGGGACATATTCAGTTTTTATGGCCAAAATGTGCTTTTCAGGGGCTGAAAAGCATGTTTTGGCCGAGTATGATGATTTTCATTAAAACTTGATTTCTATCCATTCGAATGATGCCAAATGAATAACTTACTTGAATTGGACCATTTTACACTATGTCCATTGTAGATTTGTGTCTCTGACAGTTCGTTTGGTTGCAGGGGACATATTCAGTTTTTATGGCCAAAATGTGCTTTTCAGGGGCTGAAAAGCACGTTTTGGCAGAGTATGATAATTTTCATTAAAACTTGATTTCTATCCATTCGAATGATGCCAAATGATGCCAAGCATGTTTTGGCCGAGTATGATAATTTTCATTAAAACTTGATTTCTATCACTTCGAATGATGCCAAATGAATAACTTACTTGAATTGGACCATTTTACACTATGTCCATTGTAGATTTGTGTCTCCGACAGTTCGTTTGGTTGCAGGGGACATTTTCAGTTTTTATGGCCAAAATGTGCTTTTCAGAGGCTGAAAAGCATGTTTTGGCCGAGTATGATGATTTTCATTAAAATTTAATTTCTATCACTTCGAATGATGCCAAATGAATAACTTACTTGAATTGGACCATTTTACACTATGTCCATTGTAGATTTGTGTCTCCGACAGTTCGTTTGGTTGCAGGGGACATTTTCAGTTTTTATGGCCAAAATATGCTTTTCAGAGGCTGAAAAGCATGTTTTGGCCGAGTATGATAATTTTCATTAAAACTTGATTTCTATCCATTCGAATGATGCCAAATGAATAACTTACTTGAATTGGACCATTTTACACTATGTCCATTGTAGATTTGTGTCTCTGACAGTTCGTTTGGTTGCAGGGGACATATTCAGTTTTTATGGCCAAAATGTGCTTTTCAGGGGCTGAAAAGCATGTTTTGGCCGAGTATGATAATTTTCATTAAAACTTGATTTCTATCACTTCGAATGACGCCAAATGAATAACTTACTTGAATTGGACCATTTTACACTATGTCCATTGTGGATTTGTGTCTCTGACAGTTCGTTTGGTTGCAGGGGACATATTCAGTTTTTATGGCCAAAATGTGCTTTTCAGGGGCTGAAAAGCATGTTTTGGCCGAGTATGATAATTTTCATTAAAACTTGATTTCTATCACTTCGAATGATGCCAAATGAATAACTTACTTGAATTGGACCATTTTACACTATGTCCATTGTAGATTTGTGTCTCTGACAGTTCGTTTGGTTGCAGGGGACATTTTCAGTTTTTATTGCCAAAATGTGCTTTTCAGAGGCTGAAAAGCATGTTTTGGCCGAGTATGATAATTTTCATTAAAACTTGATTTCTATCCATTCGAATGATGCCAAATGAATAACTTACTTGAATTGGACCATTTTACACTATGTCCATTGTAGATTTGTGTCTCTGACAGTTCGTTTGGTTGCAGGGGACATATTCAGTTTTTATGGCCAAAATGTGCTTTTCAGGGGCTGAAAACCATGTTTTGGCCGAGTATGATAATTTTCATTAAAACTTGATTTCTATCACTTCGAATGATGCCAAATGAATAACTTACTTGAATTGGACCATTTTACACTATGTCCATTGTAGATTTCTGTCTCCGACAGTTCGTTTGGTTGCAGGGGACATTTTCAGTTTTTATGGCCAAAATGTGCTTTTCAGAGGCTGAAAAGCATGTTTTGGCCGAGTATGATAATTTTCATTAAAACTTGATTTCTATCACTTCGAATGATGCCAAATGAATAACTTACTTGAATTGGACCATTTTACACTATGTCCATTGTAGATTTGTGTCTCCGACAGTTCGTTTGGTTGCAGGGGACATTTTCAGTTTTTATGGCCAAAATGTGCTTTTCAGAGGCTGAAAAGCATGTTTTGGCCGAGTATGATGATTTTCATTAAAATTTAATTTCTATCACTTCGAATGATGCCAAATGAATAACTTACTTGAATTGGACCATTTTACACTATGTCCATTGTAGATTTGTGTCTCTGACAGTTCGTTTGGTTGCAGGGGACATATTCAGTTTTTATGGCCAAAATGTGCTTTTCAGGGGCTGAAAAGCATGTTTTGGCCGAGTATGATAATTTTCATTAAAACTTGATTTCTATCCATTCGAATGATGCCAAATGAATAACTTACTTGAATTGGACCATTTTACACTATGTCCATTGTAGATTTGTGTCTCTGACAGTTCGTTTGGTTGCAGGGGACATATTCAGTTTTTATGGCCAAAATGTGCTTTTCAGGGGCTGAAAAGCATGTTTTGGCCGAGTATGATAATTTTCATTAAAACTTGATTTCTATCACTTCGAATGACGCCAAATGAATAACTTACTTGAATTGGACCATTTTACACTATGTCCATTGTGGATTTGTGTCTCTGACAGTTCGTTTGGTTGCAGGGGACATATTCAGTTTTTATGGCCAAAATGTGCTTTTCAGGGGCTGAAAAGCATGTTTTGGCCGAGTATGATAATTTTCATTAAAACTTGATTTCTATCACTTCGAATGATGCCAAATGAATAACTTACTTGAATTGGACCATTTTACACTATGTCCATTGTAGATTTGTGTCTCTGACAGTTCGTTTGGTTGCAGGGGACATTTTCAGTTTTTATGGCCAAAATGTGCTTTTCAGAGGCTGAAAAGCATGTTTTGGCCGAGTATGATAATTTTCATTAAAACTTGATTTCTATCACTTCGAATGATGCCAAATGAATAACTTACTTGAATTGGACCATTTTACACTATGTCCATTGTAGATTTGTGTCTCCGACAGTTCGTTTGGTTGCAGGGGACATTTTCAGTTTTTATGGCCAAAATGTGCTTTTCAGAGGCTGAAAAGCATGTTTTGGCCGAGTATGATGATTTTCATTAAAATTTAATTTCTATCACTTCGAATGATGCCAAATGAATAACTTACTTGAATTGGACCATTTTACACTATGTCCATTGTAGATTTGTGTCTCTGACAGTTCGTTTGGTTGCAGGGGACATATTCAGTTTTTATGGCCAAAATGTGCTTTTCAGGGGCTGAAAAGCATGTTTTGGCCGAGTATGATAATTTTCATTAAAACTTGATTTCTATCCATTCGAATGATGCCAAATGAATAACTTACTTGAATTGGACTATTTTACACTATGTCCATTGTAGATTTGTGTCTCTGACAGTTCGTTTGGTTGCAGGGGACATATTCAGTTTTTATGGCCAAAATGTGCTTTTCAGGGGCTGAAAAGCATGTTTTGGCCGAGTATGATAATTTTCATTAAAACTTGATTTCTATCACTTCGAATGACGCCAAATGAATAACTTACTTGAATTGGACCATTTTACACTATGTCCATTGTGGATTTGTGTCTCTGACAGTTCGTTTGGTTGCAGGGGACATATTCAGTTTTTATGGCCAAAATGTGCTTTTCAGGGGCTGAAAAGCATGTTTTGGCCGAGTATGATAATTTTCATTAAAACTTGATTTCTATCACTTCGAATGATGCCAAATGAATAACTTACTTGAATTGGACCATTTTACACTATGTCCATTGTAGATTTGTGTCTCTGACAGTTCGTTTGGTTGCAGGGGACATTTTCAGTTTTTATTGCCAAAATGTGCTTTTCAGAGGCTGAAAAGCATGTTTTGGCCGAGTATGATAATTTTCATTAAAACTTGATTTCTATCCATTCGAATGATGCCAAATGAATAACTTACTTGAATTGGACCATTTTACACTATGTCCATTGTAGATTTGTGTCTCTGACAGTTCGTTTGGTTGCAGGGGACATATTCAGTTTTTATGGCCAAAATGTGCTTTTCAGGGGCTGAAAACCATGTTTTGGCCGAGTATGATAATTTTCATTAAAACTTGATTTCTATCACTTCGAATGATGCCAAATGAATAACTTACTTGAATTGGACCATTTTACACTATGTCCATTGTAGATTTCTGTCTCCGACAGTTCGTTTGGTTGCAGGGGACATTTTCAGTTTTTATGGCCAAAATGTGCTTTTCAGAGGCTGAAAAGCATGTTTTGGCCGAGTATGATAATTTTCATTAAAACTTGATTTCTATCACTTCGAATGATGCCAAATGAATAACTTACTTGAATTGGACCATTTTACACTATGTCCATTGTAGATTTGTGTCTCCGACAGTTCGTTTGGTTGCAGGGGACATTTTCAGTTTTTATGGCCAAAATGTGCTTTTCAGAGGCTGAAAAGCATGTTTTGGCCGAGTATGATGATTTTCATTAAAATTTAATTTCTATCACTTCGAATGATGCCAAATGAATAACTTACTTGAATTGGACCATTTTACACTATGTCCATTGTAGATTTGTGTCTCTGACAGTTCGTTTGGTTGCAGGGGACATATTCAGTTTTTATGGCCAAAATGTGCTTTTCAGGGGCTGAAAAGCATGTTTTGGCCGAGTATGATAATTTTCATTAAAACTTGATTTCTATCCATTCGAATGATGCCAAATGAATAACTTACTTGAATTGGACCATTTTACACTATGTCCATTGTAGATTTGTGTCTCTGACAGTTCGTTTGGTTGCAGGGGACATATTCAGTTTTTATGGCCAAAATGTGCTTTTCAGGGGCTGAAAAGCATGTTTTGGCCGAGTATGATAATTTTCATTAAAACTTGATTTCTATCACTTCGAATGATGCCAAATGAATAACTTACTTGAATTGGACCATTTTACACTATGTCCATTGTAGATTTGTGTCTCCGACAGTTCGTTTGGTTGCAGGGGACATTTTCAGTTTTTATGGCCAAAATGTGCTTTTCAGAGGCTGAAAAGCATGTTTTGGCCGAGTATGATGATTTTCATTAAAACTTAATTTCTATCACTTCGAATGATGCCAAATGAATAACTACTTGAATTGGACCATTTTACACTATGTCCATTGTAGATTTGTGTGTCTGACAGTTCGTTTGGTTGCAGGGGACATATTCAGTTTTTATGGCCAAAATGTGCTTTTCAGGGGCTGAAAAGCATGTTTTGGCCGAGTATGATAATTTTCATTAAAACTTGATTTCTATCACTTCGAATGATGCCAAATGAATAACTTACTTGAATTGGACCATTTTACACTATGTCCATTGTAGATTTGTGTCTCCGACAGTTCGTTTGGTTGCAGGGGACATTTTCAGTTTTTTATGGCCAAAATGTGCTTTTCAGAGGCTGAAAAGCATGTTTTGGCCGAGTATGATAATTTTCATTAAAACTTGATTTCTATCACTTCGAATGATGCCAAATGAATAACTTACTTGAATTGGACCATTTTACACTATGTCCATTGTAGATTTGTGTCTCCGACAGTTCGTTTGGTTGCAGGGGACATATTCAGTTTTTATGGCCAAAATGTGCTTTTCAGGGGCTGAAAAGCATGTTTTGGCCGAGTATGATGATTTTCATTAAAACTTGATTTCTATCCATTCGAATGATGCCAAATGAATAACTTACTTGAATTGGACCATTTTACACTATGTCCATTGTAGATTTGTGTCTCTGACAGTTCGTTTGGTTGCAGGGGACATATTCAGTTTTTATGGCCAAAATGTGCTTTTCAGGGGCTGAAAAGCACGTTTTGGCAGAGTATTATAATTTTCATTAAAACTTGATTTCTATCCATTCGAATGATGCCAAATGATGCCAAGCATGTTTTGGCCGAGTATGATAATTTTCATTAAAACTTGATTTCTATCACTTCGAATGATGCCAAATGAATAACTTACTTGAATTGGACCATTTTACACTATGTCCATTGTAGATTTGTGTCTCTGACAGTTCGTTTGGTTGCAGGGGACATTTTCAGTTTTTATTGCCAAAATGTGCTTTTCAGAGGCTGAAAAGCATGTTTTGGCCGAGTATGATAATTTTCATTAAAACTTGATTTCTATCCATTCGAATGATGCCAAATAAATAACTTACTTGAATTGGACCATTTTACACTATGTCCATTGTAGATTTGTGTCTCTGACAGTTCGTTTGGTTGCAGGGGACATATTCAGTTTTTATGGCCAAAATGTGCTTTTCAGGGGCTGAAAAGCATGTTTTGGCCGAGTATGATAATTTTCATTAAAACTTGATTTCTATCACTTCGAATGATGCCAAATAAATAACTTACTTGAATTGGACCATTTTACACTATGTCCATTGTAGATTTCTGTCTCCGACAGTTCGTTTGGTTGCAGGGGACATTTTCAGTTTTTATGGCCAAAATGTGCTTTTCAGAGGCTGAAAAGCATGTTTTGGCCGAGTATGATAATTTTCATTAAAACTTGATTTCTATCACTTCGAATGATGCCAAATGAATAACTTACTTGAATTGGACCATTTTACACTGTGTCCATTGTAGATTTGTGTCTCCGACAGTTCGTTTGGTTGCAGGGGACATTTTCAGTTTTTATGGCCAAAATGTGCTTTTCAGAGGCTGAAAAGCATGTTTTGGCCGAGTATGATGATTTTCATTAAAATTTAATTTCTATCACTTCGAATGATGCCAAATGAATAACTTACTTGAATTGGACCATTTTACAATATGTCCATTGTAGATTTGTGTCTCTGACAGTTCGTTTGGTTGCAGGGGACATATTCAGTTTTTATGGCCAAAATGTGCTTTTCAGGGGCTGAAAAGCATGTTTTGGCCGAGTATGATAATTTTCATTAAAACTTGATTTCTATCACTTCGAATGATGCCAAATGAATAACTTACTTGAATTGGACCATTTTACACTATGTCCATTGTAGATTTGTGTCTCTGACAGTTCGTTTGGTTGCAGGGGACATTTTCAGTTTTTATTGCCAAAATGTGCTTTTCAGAGGCTGAAAAGCATGTTTTGGCCGAGTATGATAATTTTCATTAAAACTTGATTTCTATCCATTCGAATGATGCCAAATGAATAACTTACTTGAATTGGACCATTTTACACTATGTCCATTGTAGATTTGTGTCTCTGACAGTTCGTTTGGTTGCAGGGGACATATTCAGTTTTTATGGCCAAAATGTGCTTTTCAGGGGCTGAAAACCATGTTTTGGCCGAGTATGATAATTTTCATTAAAACTTGATTTCTATCACTTCGAATGATGCCAAATGAATAACTGACTTGAATTGGACCATTTTACACTATGTCCATTGTAGATTTGTGTCTCCGACAGTTCGTTTGGTTGCAGGGGACATTTTCAGTTTTTATTGCCAAAATGTGCTTTTCAGAGGCTGAAAAGCACGTTTTGGCCCAGTATGATAATTTTCATTAAAACTTGATTTCTATCCATTCGAATGATGCCAAATGAATAACTTACTTGATTTGGACCATTTTACACTATGTCCATTGTAGATTTGTGTCTCTGACAGTTCGTTTGGTTGCAGGGGACATATTCAGTTTTTATGGCCAAAATGTGCTTTTCAGGGGCTGAAAAGCATGTTTTGGCCGAGAATGATAATTTTCATTAAAACTTGATTTCTATCACTTCGAATGATGCCAAATGAATAACTTACTTGAATTGGACCATTTTACACTATGTCCATTGTAGATTTCTGTCTCCGACAGTTCGTTTGGTTGCAGGGGACATTTTCAGTTTTTATGGCCAAAATGTGCTTTTCAGGGGCTGAAAAGCATGTTTTGGCCGAGTATGATAATTTTCATTAAAAATTGATTTCTATCACTTCGAATGATGCCAAATGAATAACTTACTTGAATTGGACCATTTTACACTATGTCCATTGTAGATTTGTGTCTCCGACAGTTCGTTTGGTTGCAGGGGACATTTTCAGTTTTTATGGCCAAAATGTGCTTTTCAGAGGCTGAAAAGCATGTTTTGGCCGAGTATGATGATTTTCATTAAAACTTAATTTCTATCACTTCGAATGATGCCAAATGAATAACTACTTGAATTGGACCATTTTACACTATGTCCATTGTAGATTTGTGTGTCTGACAGTTCGTTTGGTTGCAGGGGACATATTCAGTTTTTATGGCCAAAATGTGCTTTTCAGGGGCTGAAAACCATGTTTTGGCCGAGTATGATAATTTTCATTAAAACTTGATTTCTATCCATTCGAAAGATGCCAAATGAATAACTTACTTGAATTGGACCATTTTACACTATGTCCATTGTAGATTTGTGTCTCTGACAGTTCGTTTGGTTGCAGGGGACATATTCAGTTTTTATGGCCAAAATGTGCTTTTCAGGGGCTGAAAACCATGTTTTGGCCGAGTATGATAATTTTCATTAAAACTTGATTTCTATCCATTCGAATGATGCCAAATGAATAACTTACTTGAATTGGACCATTTTACACTATGTCCATTGTAGATTTGTGTCTCCGACAGTTCGTTTGGTTGCAGGGGACATATTCAGTTTTTATGGCCAAAATGTGCTTTTCAGGGGCTGAAAAGCATGTTTTGGCCGAGTATGATAATTTTCATTAAAACTTGATTTCTATCACTTCGAATGATGCCAAATGAATAACTTACTTGAATTGGACCATTTTACACTATGTCCATTGTAGATTTGTGTCTCCGACAGTTCGTTTGGTTGCAGGGGACATTTTCAGTTTTTATGGCCAAAATGTGCTTTTCAGAGGCTGAAAAGCATGTTTTGGCCGAGTATGATGATTTTCATTAAAATTTAATTTCTATCACTTCGAATGATGCCAAATGAATAACTTACTTGAATTGGACCATTTTACACTATGTCCATTGTAGATTTGTGTCTCTGACAGTTCGTTTGGTTGCAGGGGACATATTCAGTTTTTATGGCCAAAATGTGCTTTTCAGGGGCTGAAAAGCATGTTTTGGCCGAGTATGATAATTTTCATTAAAACTTGATTTCTATCACTTCGAATGATGCCAAATGAATAACTTACATGAATTGGACCATTTTACACTATGTCCATTGTAGATTTGTGTCTCCGACAGTTCGTTTGGTTGCAGGGGACATTTTCAGTTTTTTATGGCCAAAATGTGCTTTTCAGAGGCTGAAAAGCATGTTTTGGCCGAGTATGATAATTTTCATTAAAACTTGATTTCTATCACTTCGAATGATGCCAAATGAATAACTTACTTGAATTGGACCATTTTACACTATGTCCATTGTAGATTTGTGTCTCCGACAGTTCGTTTGGTTGCAGGGGACATATTCAGTTTTTATGGCCAAAATGTGCTTTTCAGGGGCTGAAAAGCATGTTTTGGCCGAGTATGATGATTTTCATTAAAACTTGATTTCTATCCATTCGAATGATGCCAAATGAATAACTTACTTGAATTGGACCATTTTACACTATGTCCATTGTAGATTTGTGTCTCTGACAGTTCGTTTGGTTGCAGGGGACATATTCAGTTTTTATGGCCAAAATGTGCTTTTCAGGGGCTGAAAAGCACGTTTTGGCAGAGTATTATAATTTTCATTAAAACTTGATTTCTATCCATTCGAATGATGCCAAATGATGCCAAGCATGTTTTGGCCGAGTATGATAATTTTCATTAAAACTTGATTTCTATCACTTCGAATGATGCCAAATGAATAACTTACTTGAATTGGACCATTTTACACTATGTCCATTGTAGATTTGTGTCTCTGACAGTTCGTTTGGTTGCAGGGGACATTTTCAGTTTTTATTGCCAAAATGTGCTTTTCAGAGGCTGAAAAGCATGTTTTGGCCGAGTATGATAATTTTCATTAAAACTTGATTTCTATCCATTCGAATGATGCCAAATAAATAACTTACTTGAATTGGACCATTTTACACTATGTCCATTGTAGATTTGTGTCTCTGACAGTTCGTTTGGTTGCAGGGGACATATTCAGTTTTTATGGCCAAAATGTGCTTTTCAGGGGCTGAAAAGCATGTTTTGGCCGAGTATGATAATTTTCATTAAAACTTGATTTCTATCACTTCGAATGATGCCAAATAAATAACTTACTTGAATTGGACCATTTTACACTATGTCCATTGTAGATTTCTGTCTCCGACAGTTCGTTTGGTTGCAGGGGACATTTTCAGTTTTTATGGCCAAAATGTGCTTTTCAGAGGCTGAAAAGCATGTTTTGGCCGAGTATGATAATTTTCATTAAAACTTGATTTCTATCACTTCGAATGATGCCAAATGAATAACTTACTTGAATTGGACCATTTTACACTGTGTCCATTGTAGATTTGTGTCTCCGACAGTTCGTTTGGTTGCAGGGGACATTTTCAGTTTTTATGGCCAAAATGTGCTTTTCAGAGGCTGAAAAGCATGTTTTGGCCGAGTATGATGATTTTCATTAAAATTTAATTTCTATCACTTCGAATGATGCCAAATGAATAACTTACTTGAATTGGACCATTTTACAATATGTCCATTGTAGATTTGTGTCTCTGACAGTTCGTTTGGTTGCAGGGGACATATTCAGTTTTTATGGCCAAAATGTGCTTTTCAGGGGCTGAAAAGCATGTTTTGGCCGAGTATGATAATTTTCATTAAAACTTGATTTCTATCACTTCGAATGATGCCAAATGAATAACTTACTTGAATTGGACCATTTTACACTATGTCCATTGTAGATTTGTGTCTCTGACAGTTCGTTTGGTTGCAGGGGACATTTTCAGTTTTTATTGCCAAAATGTGCTTTTCAGAGGCTGAAAAGCATGTTTTGGCCGAGTATGATAATTTTCATTAAAACTTGATTTCTATCCATTCGAATGATGCCAAATGAATAACTTACTTGAATTGGACCATTTTACACTATGTCCATTGTAGATTTGTGTCTCTGACAGTTCGTTTGGTTGCAGGGGACATATTCAGTTTTTATGGCCAAAATGTGCTTTTCAGGGGCTGAAAACCATGTTTTGGCCGAGTATGATAATTTTCATTAAAACTTGATTTCTATCACTTCGAATGATGCCAAATGAATAACTGACTTGAATTGGACCATTTTACACTATGTCCATTGTAGATTTGTGTCTCCGACAGTTCGTTTGGTTGCAGGGGACATTTTCAGTTTTTATTGCCAAAATGTGCTTTTCAGAGGCTGAAAAGCACGTTTTGGCCCAGTATGATAATTTTCATTAAAACTTGATTTCTATCCATTCGAATGATGCCAAATGAATAACTTACTTGATTTGGACCATTTTACACTATGTCCATTGTAGATTTGTGTCTCTGACAGTTCGTTTGGTTGCAGGGGACATATTCAGTTTTTATGGCCAAAATGTGCTTTTCAGGGGCTGAAAAGCATGTTTTGGCCGAGAATGATAATTTTCATTAAAACTTGATTTCTATCACTTCGAATGATGCCAAATGAATAACTTACTTGAATTGGACCATTTTACACTATGTCCATTGTAGATTTCTGTCTCCGACAGTTCGTTTGGTTGCAGGGGACATTTTCAGTTTTTATGGCCAAAATGTGCTTTTCAGAGGCTGAAAAGCATGTTTTGGCCGAGTATGATAATTTTCATTAAAACTTGATTTCTATCACTTCGAATGATGCCAAATGAATAACTTACTTGAATTGGACCATTTTACACTATGTCCATTGTAGATTTGTGTCTCCGACAGTTTGTTTTTTTGCAGGGGACATTTTCAGTTTTTATGGCCAAAATGTGCTTTTCAGAGGCTGAAAAGCATGTTTTGGCCGAGTATGATAATTTTCATTAAAACTTGATTCCTATCACTTCGAATGATGCCAAATGAATAACTTACTTGAATTGGACCATTTTACACTATGTCAATTGTAGATTTATGTCTCCGACAGTTCGTTTGGTTGCAGGGGACATTTTCAGTTTTTATGGCCAAAATGTGCTTTTCAGAGGCTGAAAAGCATGTTTTGGCCGAGTATGATAATTTTCATTAAAACTTGATTTCTATCACTTCGAATGATGCCAAATGAATAACTTACTTGAATTGGACCATTTTACACTATGTCCATTGTAGATTTGTGTCTCCGACAGTTTGTTTTTTTGCAGGGGACATTTTCAGTTTTTATGGCCAAAATGTGCTTTTCAGAGGCTGAAAAGCATGTTTTGGCCGAGTATGATAATTTTCATTAAATCTTGATTTCTATCACTTCGAATGATGCCAAATGAATAACTTACTTGAATTGGACCATTTTACACTATGTCCATTGTAGATTTGTGTCTCCGACGGTTCGTTTGGTTGCAGGGGACATTTTCAGTTTTTATGGCCAAAATGTGCTTTTCAGAGGCTGAAAAGCATGTTTTGGCCGAGTATGATGATTTTCATTAAAACTTAATTTCTATCACTTCGAATGATGCCAAATGAATAACTTACTTGAATTGGACCATTTTACACTATGTCCATTGTAGATTTCTGTCTCCGACAGTTCGTTTGGTTGCAGGGGACATTTTCAGTTTTTATGGCCAAAATGTGCTTTTCAGAGGCTGAAAAGCATGTTTTGGCCGAGTATGATAATTTTCATTAAAACTTGATTTCTATCACTTCGAATGATGCCAAATGAATAACTTACTTGAATTGGACCATTTTACACTATGTCCATTGTAGATTTGTGTCTCCGACAGTTCGTTTGGTTGCAGGGGACATTTTCAGTTTTTATGGCCAAAATGTGCTTTTCAGAGGCTGAAAAGCATGTTTTGGCCGAGTATGATGATTTTCATTAAAACTTAATTTCTATCACTTCGAATGATGCCAAATGAATAACTACTTGAATTGGACCATTTTACACTATGTCCATTGTAGATTTGTGTGTCTGACAGTTCGTTTGGTTGCAGGGGACATATTCAGTTTTTATGGCCAAAATGTGCTTTTCAGGGGCTGAAAACCATGTTTTGGCCGAGTATGATAATTTTCATTAAAACTTGATTTCTATCCATTCGAAAGATGCCAAATGAATAACTTACTTGAATTGGACCATTTTACACTATGTCCATTGTAGATTTGTGTCTCTGACAGTTCGTTTGGTTGCAGGGGACATATTCAGTTTTTATGGCCAAAATGTGCTTTTCAGGGGCTGAAAACCATGTTTTGGCCGAGTATGATAATTTTCATTAAAACTTGATTTCTATCCATTCGAATGATGCCAAATGAATAACTTACTTGAATTGGACCATTTTACACTATGTCCATTGTAGATTTGTGTCTCCGACAGTTCGTTTGGTTGCAGGGGACATATTCAGTTTTTATGGCCAAAATGTGCTTTTCAGGGGCTGAAAAGCATGTTTTGGCCGAGTATGATAATTTTCATTAAAACTTGATTTCTATCACTTCGAATGATGCCAAATGAATAACTTACTTGAATTGGACCATTTTACACTATGTCCATTGTAGATTTGTGTCTCCGACAGTTCGTTTGGTTGCAGGGGACATTTTCAGTTTTTATGGCCAAAATGTGCTTTTCAGAGGCTGAAAAGCATGTTTTGGCCGAGTATGATGATTTTCATTAAAATTTAATTTCTATCACTTCGAATGATGCCAAATGAATAACTTACTTGAATTGGACCATTTTACACTATGTCCATTGTAGATTTGTGTCTCTGACAGTTCGTTTGGTTGCAGGGGACATATTCAGTTTTTATGGCCAAAATGTGCTTTTCAGGGGCTGAAAAGCACGTTTTGGCAGAGTATTATAATTTTCATTAAAACTTGATTTCTATCCATTCGAATGATGCCAAATGATGCCAAGCATGTTTTGGCCGAGTATGATAATTTTCATTAAAACTTGATTTCTATCACTTCGAATGATGCCAAATGAATAACTTACTTGAATTGGACCATTTTACACTATGTCCATTGTAGATTTGTGTCTCTGACAGTTCGTTTGGTTGCAGGGGACATTTTCAGTTTTTATTGCCAAAATGTGCTTTTCAGAGGCTGAAAAGCATGTTTTGGCCGAGTATGATAATTTTCATTAAAACTTGATTTCTATCCATTCGAATGATGCCAAATAAATAACTTACTTGAATTGGACCATTTTACACTATGTCCATTGTAGATTTGTGTCTCTGACAGTTCGTTTGGTTGCAGGGGACATATTCAGTTTTTATGGCCAAAATGTGCTTTTCAGGGGCTGAAAAGCATGTTTTGGCCGAGTATGATAATTTTCATTAAAACTTGATTTCTATCACTTCGAATGATGCCAAATAAATAACTTACTTGAATTGGACCATTTTACACTATGTCCATTGTAGATTTCTGTCTCCGACAGTTCGTTTGGTTGCAGGGGACATTTTCAGTTTTTATGGCCAAAATGTGCTTTTCAGAGGCTGAAAAGCATGTTTTGGCCGAGTATGATAATTTTCATTAAAACTTGATTTCTATCACTTCGAATGATGCCAAATGAATAACTTACTTGAATTGGACCATTTTACACTGTGTCCATTGTAGATTTGTGTCTCCGACAGTTCGTTTGGTTGCAGGGGACATTTTCAGTTTTTATGGCCAAAATGTGCTTTTCAGAGGCTGAAAAGCATGTTTTGGCCGAGTATGATGATTTTCATTAAAATTTAATTTCTATCACTTCGAATGATGCCAAATGAATAACTTACTTGAATTGGACCATTTTACAATATGTCCATTGTAGATTTGTGTCTCTGACAGTTCGTTTGGTTGCAGGGGACATATTCAGTTTTTATGGCCAAAATGTGCTTTTCAGGGGCTGAAAAGCATGTTTTGGCCGAGTATGATAATTTTCATTAAAACTTGATTTCTATCACTTCGAATGATGCCAAATGAATAACTTACTTGAATTGGACCATTTTACACTATGTCCATTGTAGATTTGTGTCTCCGACAGTTCGTTTGGTTGCAGGGGACATATTCAGTTTTTATGGCCAAAATGTGCTTTTCAGGGGCTGAAAAGCACGTTTTGGCAGAGTATGATAATTTTCATTAAAACTTGATTTCTATCACTTCGAATGATGCCAAATGAATAACTTACTTGAATTGGACCATTTTACACTATGTCCATTGTAGATTTCTGTCTCCGACAGTTCGTTTGGTTGCAGGGGACATTTTCAGTTTTTATGGCCAAAATGTGCTTTTCAGAGGCTGAAAAGCATGTTTTGGCCGAGTATGATAATTTTCATTAAAACTTGATTTCTATCACTTCGAATGATGCCAAAGGAATAACTTACTTGAATTGGACCATTTTACACTATGTCCATTGTAGATTTGTGTCTCCGACAGTTTGTTTTTTTGCAGGGGACATTTTCAGTTTTTATGGCCAAAATGTGCTTTTCAGAGGCTGAAAAGCATGTTTTGGCCGAGTATGATAATTTTCATTAAAACTTGATTTCTATCACTTCGAATGATGCCAAATGAATAACTTACTTGAATTGGACCATTTTACACTATGTCCATTGTAGATTTGTGTCTCCGACGGTTCGTTTGGTTGCAGGGGACATTTTCAGTTTTTATGGCCAAAATGTGCTTTTCAGAGGCTGAAAAGCACGTTTTGGCCCAGTATGATAATTTTCATTAAAACTTGATTTCTATCCATTCGAATGATGCCAAATGAATAACTTACTTGATTTGGACCATTTTACACTATGTCCATTGTAGATTTGTGTCTCTGACAGTTCGTTTGGTTGCAGGGGACATATTCAGTTTTTATGGCCAAAATGTGCTTTTCAGGGGCTGAAAAGCATGTTTTGGCCGAGAATGATAATTTTCATTAAAACTTGATTTCTATCACTTCGAATGATGCCAAATGAATAACTTACTTGAATTGGACCATTTTACACTATGTCCATTGTAGATTTCTGTCTCCGACAGTTCGTTTGGTTGCAGGGGACATTTTCAGTTTTTATGGCCAAAATGTGCTTTTCAGAGGCTGAAAAGCATGTTTTGGCCGAGTATGATAATTTTCATTAAAACTTGATTTCTATCACTTCGAATGATGCCAAATGAATAACTTACTTGAATTGGACCATTTTACACTATGTCCATTGTAGATTTGTGTCTCCGACAGTTTGTTTTTTTGCAGGGGACATTTTCAGTTTTTATGGCCAAAATGTGCTTTTCAGAGGCTGAAAAGCATGTTTTGGCCGAGTATGATAATTTTCATTAAAACTTGATTCCTATCACTTCGAATGATGCCAAATGAATAACTTACTTGAATTGGACCATTTTACACTATGTCAATTGTAGATTTATGTCTCCGACAGTTCGTTTGGTTGCAGGGGACATTTTCAGTTTTTATGGCCAAAATGTGCTTTTCAGAGGCTGAAAAGCATGTTTTGGCCGAGTATGATAATTTTCATTAAAACTTGATTTCTATCACTTCGAATGATGCCAAATGAATAACTTACTTGAATTGGACCATTTTACACTATGTCCATTGTAGATTTGTGTCTCCGACAGTTTGTTTTTTTGCAGGGGACATTTTCAGTTTTTATGGCCAAAATGTGCTTTTCAGAGGCTGAAAAGCATGTTTTGGCCGAGTATGATAATTTTCATTAAATCTTGATTTCTATCACTTCGAATGATGCCAAATGAATAACTTACTTGAATTGGACCATTTTACACTATGTCCATTGTAGATTTGTGTCTCCGACGGTTCGTTTGGTTGCAGGGGACATTTTCAGTTTTTATGGCCAAAATGTGCTTTTCAGAGGCTGAAAAGCATGTTTTGGCCGAGTATGATGATTTTCATTAAAACTTAATTTCTATCACTTCGAATGATGCCAAATGAATAACTTACTTGAATTGGACCATTTTACACTATGTCCATTGTAGATTTGTGTCTCTGACAGTTCGTTTGGTTGCAGGGGACATATTCAGTTTTTATGGCCAAAATGTGCTTTTCAGGGGCTGAAAACCATGTTTTGGCCGAGTATGATAATTTTCATTAAAACTTGATTTCTATCCATTCGAATGATGCCAAATGAATAACTTACTTGAATTGGACCATTTTACACTATGTCCATTGTAGATTTGTGTCTCTGACAGTTCGTTTGGTTGCAGGGGACATATTCAGTTTTTATGGCCAAAATGTGCTTTTCAGGGGCTGAAAAGCATGTTTTGGCCGAGTATGATAATTTTCATTAAAACTTGATTTCTATCACTTCGAATGATGCCAAATGAATAACTTACTTGAATTGGACCATTTTACACTATGTCCATTGTAGATTTGTGTCTCCGACAGTTCGTTTGGTTGCAGGGGACATTTTCAGTTTTTATGGCCAAAATATGCTTTTCAGAGGCTGAAAAGCATGTTTTGGCCGAGTATGATAATTTTCATTAAAACTTGATTTCTATCACTTCGAATGATGCCAAATGAATAACTTACTTGAATTGGACCATTTTACACTATGTCCATTGTAGATTTCTGTCTCCGACAGTTCGTTTGGTTGCAGGGGACATTTTCAGTTTTTATGGCCAAAATGTGCTTTTCAGAGGCTGAAAAGCATGTTTTGGCCGAGTATGATAATTTTCATTAAAACTTGATTTCTATCACTTCGAATGATGCCAAATGAATAACTTACTTGAATTGGACCATTTTACACTATGTCCATTGTAGATTTGTGTCTCCGACAGTTTGTTTTTTTGCAGGGGACATTTTCAGTTTTTATGGCCAAAATGTGCTTTTCAGAGGCTGAAAAGCATGTTTTGGCCGAGTATGATAATTTTCATTAAAACTTGATTTCTATCACTTCGAATGATGCCAAATGAATAACTTACTTGAATTGGACCATTTTACACTATGTCCATTGTAGATTTGTGTCTCCGACAGTTCGTTTGGTTGCAGGGGACATTTTCAGTTTTTTATGGCCAAAATGTGCTTTTCAGAGGCTGAAAAGCATGTTTTGGCCGAGTATGATAATTTTCATTAAAACTTGATTTCTATCACTTCGAATGATGCCAAATGAATAACTTACTTGAATTGGACCATTTTACACTATGTCCATTGTAGATTTGTGTCTCCGACAGTTCGTTTGGTTGCAGGGGACATATTCAGTTTTTATGGCCAAAATGTGCTTTTCAGGGGCTGAAAAGCATGTTTTGGCCGAGTATGATGATTTTCATTAAAACTTGATTTCTATCCATTCGAATGATGCCAAATGAATAACTTACTTGAATTGGACCATTTTACACTATGTCCATTGTAGATTTGTGTCTCTGACAGTTCGTTTGGTTGCAGGGGACATATTCAGTTTTTATGGCCAAAATGTGCTTTTCAGGGGCTGAAAAGCACGTTTTGGCAGAGTATGATAATTTTCATTAAAACTTGATTTCTATCCATTCGAATGATGCCAAATGATGCCAAGCATGTTTTGGCCGAGTATGATAATTTTCATTAAAACTTGATTTCTATCACTTCGAATGATGCCAAATGAATAACTTACTTGAATTGGACCATTTTACACTATGTCCATTGTAGATTTGTGTCTCTGACAGTTCGTTTGGTTGCAGGGGACATTTTCAGTTTTTATTGCCAAAATGTGCTTTTCAGAGGCTGAAAAGCATGTTTTGGCCGAGTATGATAATTTTCATTAAAACTTGATTTCTATCCATTCGAATGATGCCAAATAAATAACTTACTTGAATTGGACCATTTTACACTATGTCCATTGTAGATTTGTGTCTCTGACAGTTCGTTTGGTTGCAGGGGACATATTCAGTTTTTATGGCCAAAATGTGCTTTTCAGGGGCTGAAAAGCATGTTTTGGCCGAGTATGATAATTTTCATTAAAACTTGATTTCTATCACTTCGAATGATGCCAAATAAATAACTTACTTGAATTGGACCATTTTACACTATGTCCATTGTAGATTTCTGTCTCCGACAGTTCGTTTGGTTGCAGGGGACATTTTCAGTTTTTATGGCCAAAATGTGCTTTTCAGAGGCTGAAAAGCATGTTTTGGCCGAGTATGATAATTTTCATTAAAACTTGATTTCTATCACTTCGAATGATGCCAAATGAATAACTTACTTGAATTGGACCATTTTACACTGTGTCCATTGTAGATTTGTGTCTCCGACAGTTCGTTTGGTTGCAGGGGACATTTTCAGTTTTTATGGCCAAAATGTGCTTTTCAGAGGCTGAAAAGCATGTTTTGGCCGAGTATGATTATTTTCATTAAAATTTAATTTCTATCACTTCGAATGATGCCAAATGAATAACTTACTTGAATTGGACCATTTTACAATATGTCCATTGTAGATTTGTGTCTCTGACAGTTCGTTTGGTTGCAGGGGACATATTCAGTTTTTATGGCCAAAATGTGCTTTTCAGGGGCTGAAAAGCATGTTTTGGCCGAGTATGATAATTTTCATTAAAACTTGATTTCTATCACTTCGAATGATGCCAAATGAATAACTTACTTGAATTGGACCATTTTACACTATGTCCATTGTAGATTTGTGTCTCTGACAGTTCGTTTGGTTGCAGGGGACATTTTCAGTTTTTATTGCCAAAATGTGCTTTTCAGAGGCTGAAAAGCATGTTTTGGCCGAGTATGATAATTTTCATTAAAACTTGATTTCTATCCATTCGAATGATGCCAAATGAATAACTTACTTGAATTGGACCATTTTACACTATGTCCATTGTAGATTTGTGTCTCTGACAGTTCGTTTGGTTGCAGGGGACATATTCAGTTTTTATGGCCAAAATGTGCTTTTCAGGGGCTGAAAACCATGTTTTGGCCGAGTATGATAATTTTCATTAAAACTTGATTTCTATCACTTCGAATGATGCCAAATGAATAACTGACTTGAATTGGACCATTTTACACTATGTCCATTGTAGATTTGTGTCTCCGACAGTTCGTTTGGTTGCAGGGGACATTTTCAGTTTTTATTGCCAAAATGTGCTTTTCAGAGGCTGAAAAGCACGTTTTGGCCCAGTATGATAATTTTCATTAAAACTTGATTTCTATCCATTCGAATGATGCCAAATGAATAACTTACTTGATTTGGACCATTTTACACTATGTCCATTGTAGATTTGTGTCTCTGACAGTTCGTTTGGTTGCAGGGGACATATTCAGTTTTTATGGCCAAAATGTGCTTTTCAGGGGCTGAAAAGCATGTTTTGGCCGAGAATGATAATTTTCATTAAAACTTGATTTCTATCACTTCGAATGATGCCAAATGAATAACTTACTTGAATTGGACCATTTTACACTATGTCCATTGTAGATTTCTGTCTCCGACAGTTCGTTTGGTTGCAGGGGACATTTTCAGTTTTTATGGCCAAAATGTGCTTTTCAGAGGCTGAAAAGCATGTTTTGGCCGAGTATGATAATTTTCATTAAAACTTGATTTCTATCACTTCGAATGATGCCAAATGAATAACTTACTTGAATTGGACCATTTTACACTATGTCCATTGTAGATTTGTGTCTCCGACAGTTTGTTTTTTTGCAGGGGACATTTTCAGTTTTTATGGCCAAAATGTGCTTTTCAGAGGCTGAAAAGCATGTTTTGGCCGAGTATGATAATTTTCATTAAAACTTGATTCCTATCACTTCGAATGATGCCAAATGAATAACTTACTTGAATTGGACCATTTTACACTATGTCAATTGTAGATTTATGTCTCCGACAGTTCGTTTGGTTGCAGGGGACATTTTCAGTTTATATGGCCAAAATGTGCTTTTCAGAGGCTGAAAAGCATGTTTTGGCCGAGTATGATAATTTTCATTAAAACTTGATTTCTATCACTTCGAATGATGCCAAATGAATAACTTACTTGAATTGGACCATTTTACACTATGTCCATTGTAGATTTGTGTCTCCGACAGTTTGTTTTTTTGCAGGGGACATTTTCAGTTTTTATGGCCAAAATGTGCTTTTCAGAGGCTGAAAAGCATGTTTTGGCCGAGTATGATAATTTTCATTAAATCTTGATTTCTATCACTTCGAATGATGCCAAATGAATAACTTACTTGAATTGGACCATTTTACACTATGTCCATTGTAGATTTGTGTCTCCGACGGTTCGTTTGGTTGCAGGGGACATTTTCAGTTTTTATGGCCAAAATGTGCTTTTCAGAGGCTGAAAAGCATGTTTTGGCCGAGTATGATGATTTTCATTAAAACTTAATTTCTATCACTTCGAATGATGCCAAATGAATAACTTACTTGAATTGGACCATTTTACACTATGTCCATTGTAGATTTGTGTCTCTGACAGTTCGTTTGGTTGCAGGGGACATATTCAGTTTTTATGGCCAAAATGTGCTTTTCAGGGGCTGAAAACCATGTTTTGGCCGAGTATGATAATTTTCATTAAAACTTGATTTCTATCCATTCGAATGATGCCAAATGAATAACTTACTTGAATTGGACCATTTTACACTATGTCCATTGTAGATTTGTGTCTCTGACAGTTCGTTTGGTTGCAGGGGACATATTCAGTTTTTATGGCCAAAATGTGCTTTTCAGGGGCTGAAAAGCATGTTTTGGCCGAGTATGATAATTTTCATTAAAACTTGATTTCTATCACTTCGAATGATGCCAAATGAATAACTTACTTGAATTGGACCATTTTACACTATGTCCATTGTAGATTTGTGTCTCCGACAGTTCGTTTGGTTGCAGGGGACATTTTCAGTTTTTATGGCCAAAATATGCTTTTCAGAGGCTGAAAAGCATGTTTTGGCCGAGTATGATAATTTTCATTAAAACTTGATTTCTATCACTTCGAATGATGCCAAATGAATAACTTACTTGAATTGGACCATTTTACACTATGTCCATTGTAGATTTCTGTCTCCGACAGTTCGTTTGGTTGCAGGGGACATTTTCAGTTTTTATGGCCAAAATGTGCTTTTCAGAGGCTGAAAAGCATGTTTTGGCCGAGTATGATAATTTTCATTAAAACTTGATTTCTATCACTTCGAATGATGCCAAATGAATAACTTACTTGAATTGGACCATTTTACACTATGTCCATTGTAGATTTGTGTCTCCGACAGTTTGTTTTTTTGCAGGGGACATTTTCAGTTTTTATGGCCAAAATGTGCTTTTCAGAGGCTGAAAAGCATGTTTTGGCCGAGTATGATAATTTTCATTAAAACTTGATTTCTATCACTTCGAATGATGCCAAATGAATAACTTACTTGAATTGGACCATTTTACACTATGTCCATTGTAGATTTGTGTCTCCGACGGTTCGTTTGGTTGCAGGGGACATTTTCAGTTTTTATGGCCAAAATGTGCTTTTCAGAGGCTGAAAACCATGTTTTGGCCGAGTATGATAATTTTCATTAAAACTTGATTTCTATCCATTCGAATGATGCCAAATGAATAACTTACTTGAATTGGACCATTTTACACTATGTCCATTGTAGATTTGTGTCTCTGACAGTTCGTTTGGTTGCAGGGGACATATTCAGTTTTTATGGCCAAAATGTGCTTTTCAGGGGCTGAAAAGCATTATTTGGCCGAGTATGATAATTTTCATTAAAACTTGATTTCTATCACTTCGAATGATGCCAAATGAATAACTTACTTGAATTGGACCATTTTACACTATGTCCATTGTAGATTTGTGTCTCCGACAGTTCGTTTGGTTGCAGGGGACATTTTCAGTTTTTATGGCCAAAATATGCTTTTCAGAGGCTGAAAAGCATGTTTTGGCCGAGTATGATAATTTTCATTAAAACTTGATTTCTATCACTTCGAATGATGCCAAATGAATAACTTACTTGAATTGGACCATTTTACACTATGTCCATTGTAGATTTCTGTCTCCGACAGTTCGTTTGGTTGCAGGGGACATTTTCAGTTTTTATGGCCAAAATGTGCTTTTCAGAGGCTGAAAAGCATGTTTTGGCCGAGTATGATAATTTTCATTAAAACTTGATTTCTATCCATTCGAATGATGCCAAATGAATAACTTACTTGAATTGGACCATTTTACACTATGTCCATTGTAGATTTGTGTCTCTGACAGTTCGTTTGGTTGCAGGGGACATATTCAGTTTTTATGGCCAAAATGTGCTTTTCAGGGGCTGAAAAGCACGTTTTGGCCGAGTATGATAATTTTCATTAAAACTTGATTTCTATCACTTCGAATGATGCCAAATGAATAACTTACTTGAATTGGACCATTTTACACTATGTCCATTGTAGATTTCTGTCTCCGACAGTTCGTTTGGTTGCAGGGGACATTTTCAGTTTTTATGGCCAAAATGTGCTTTTCAGAGGCTGAAAAGCATGTTTTGGCCGAGTATGATAATTTTCATTAAAACTTGATTTCTATCACTTCGAATGATGCCAAATGAATAACTTACTTGAATTGGACCATTTTACACTATGTCCATTGTAGATTTGTGTCTCCGACAGTTCGTTTGGTTGCAGGGGACATTTTCAGTTTTTATGGCCAAAATGTGCTTTTCAGAGGCTGAAAAGCATGTTTTGGCCGAGTATGATGATTTTCATTAAAATTTAATTTCTATCACTTCGAATGATGCCAAATGAATAACTTACTTGAATTGGACCATTTTACACTATGTCCATTGTAGATTTGTGTCTCTGACAGTTCGTTTGGTTGCAGGGGACATTTTCAGTTTTTATGGCCAAAATGTGCTTTTCAGGGGCTGAAAAGCATGTTTTGGCCGAGTATGATAATTTTCATTAAAACTTGATTTCTATCCATTCGAATGATGCCAAATGAATAACTTACTTGAATTGGACCATTTTACACTATGTCCATTGTAGATTTGTGTCTCTGACAGTTCGTTTGGTTGCAGGGGACATATTCAGTTTTTATGGCCAAAATGTGCTTTTCAGGGGCTGAAAAGCATGTTTTGGCCGAGTATGATAATTTTCATTAAAACTTGATTTCTATCACTTCGAATGATGCCAAATGAATAACTTACTTGAATTGGACCATTTTACACTATGTCCATTGTAGATTTGTGTCTCCGACAGTTCGTTTGGTTGCAGGGGACATTTTCAGTTTTTATGGCCAAAATATGCTTTTCAGAGGCTGAAAAGCATGTTTTGGCCGAGTATGATAATTTTCATTAAAACTTGATTTCTATCACTTCGAATGATGCCAAATGAATAACTTACTTGAATTGGACCATTTTACACTATGTCCATTGTAGATTTCTGTCTCCGACAGTTCGTTTGGTTGCAGGGGACATTTTCAGTTTTTATGGCCAAAATGTGCTTTTCAGAGGCTGAAAAGCATGTTTTGGCCGAGTATGATAATTTTCATTAAAACTTGATTTCTATCACTTCGAATGATGCCAAATGAATAACTTACTTGAATTGGACCATTTTACACTATGTCCATTGTAGATTTGTGTCTCCGACAGTTCGTTTGGTTGCAGGGGACATTTTCAGTTTTTATGGCCAAAATATGCTTTTCAGAGGCTGAAAAGCATGTTTTGGCCGAGTATGATAATTTTCATTAAAACTTGATTTCTATCACTTCGAATGATGCCAAATGAATAACTTACTTGAATTGGACCATTTTACACTATGTCCATTGTAGATTTCTGTCTCCGACAGTTCGTTTGGTTGCAGGGGACATTTTCAGTTTTTATGGCCAAAATGTGCTTTTCAGAGGCTGAAAAGCATGTTTTGGCCGAGTATGATAATTTTCATTAAAACTTGATTTCTATCCATTCGAATGATGCCAAATGAATAACTTACTTGAATTGGACCATTTTACACTATGTCCATTGTAGATTTGTGTCTCTGACAGTTCGTTTGGTTGCAGGGGACATATTCAGTTTTTATGGCCAAAATGTGCTTTTCAGGGGCTGAAAAGCACGTTTTGGCCGAGTATGATAATTTTCATTAAAACTTGATTTCTATCACTTCGAATGATGCCAAATGAATAACTTACTTGAATTGGACCATTTTACACTATGTCCATTGTAGATTTGTGTCTCCGACAGTTCGTTTGGTTGCAGGGGACATTTTCAGTTTTTATGGCCAAAATATGCTTTTCAGAGGCTGAAAAGCATGTTTTGGCCGAGTATGATAATTTTCATTAAAACTTGATTTCTATCACTTCGAATGATGCCAAATGAATAACTTACTTGAATTGGACCATTTTACACTATGTCCATTGTAGATTTCTGTCTCCGACAGTTCGTTTGGTTGCAGGGGACATTTTCAGTTTTTATGGCCAAAATGTGCTTTTCAGAGGCTGAAAAGCATGTTTTGGCCGAGTATGATAATTTTCATTAAAACTTGATTTCTATCCATTCGAATGATGCCAAATGAATAACTTACTTGAATTGGACCATTTTACACTATGTCCATTGTAGATTTGTGTCTCTGACAGTTCGTTTGGTTGCAGGGGACATATTCAGTTTTTATGGCCAAAATGTGCTTTTCAGGGGCTGAAAAGCACGTTTTGGCAGAGTATGATAATTTTCATTAAAACTTGATTTCTATCACTTCGAATGATGCCAAATGAATAACTTACTTGAATTGGACCATTTTACACTATGTCCATTGTAGATTTCTGTCTCCGACAGTTCGTTTGGTTGCAGGGGACATTTTCAGTTTTTATGGCCAAAATGTGCTTTTCAGAGGCTGAAAAGCATGTTTTGGCCGAGTATGATAATTTTCATTAAAACTTGATTTCTATCACTTCGAATGATGCCAAATGAATAACTTACTTGAATTGGACCATTTTACACTATGTCCATTGTAGATTTGTGTCTCCGACAGTTCGTTTGGTTGCAGGGGACATTTTCAGTTTTTATGGCCAAAATGTGCTTTTCAGAGGCTGAAAAGCATGTTTTGGCCGAGTATGATGATTTTCATTAAAATTTAATTTCTATCACTTCGAATGATGCCAAATGAATAACTTACTTGAATTGGACCATTTTACACTATGTCCATTGTAGATTTGTGTCTCTGACAGTTCGTTTGGTTGCAGGGGACATTTTCAGTTTTTATGGCCAAAATGTGCTTTTCAGGGGCTGAAAAGCATGTTTTGGCCGAGTATGATAATTTTCATTAAAACTTGATTTCTATCCATTCGAATGATGCCAAATGAATAACTTACTTGAATTGGACCATTTTACACTATGTCCATTGTAGATTTGTGTCTCCGACAGTTCGTTTGGTTGCAGGGGACATATTCAGTTTTTATGGCCAAAATGTGCTTTTCAGGGGCTGAAAAGCATGTTTTGGCCGAGTATGATAATTTTCATTAAAACTTGATTTCTATCACTTCGAATGATGCCAAATGAATAACTTACTTGAATTGGACCATTTTACACTATGTCCATTGTAGATTTGTGTCTCCGACAGTTCGTTTGGTTGCAGGGGACATTTTCAGTTTTTATGGCCAAAATGTGCTTTTCAGAGGCTGAAAAGCATGTTTTGGCCGAGTATGATAATTTTCATTAAAACTTGATTTCTATCACTTCGAATGATGCCAAATGAATAACTTACTTGAATTGGACCATTTTACACTATGTTCATTGTAGATTTGTGTCTCTGACAGTTCGTTTGGTTGCAGGGGACATATTCAGTTTTTATGGCCAAAATGTGCTTTTCAGGGGCTGAAAAGCATGTTTTGGCCGAGTATGATGATTTTCATTAAAACTTAATTTCTATCACTTCGAATGATGCCAAATGAATAACTTACTTGAATTGGACCATTTTACACTATGTCCATGTAGATTTGTGTCTCTGACAGTTCGTTTGGTTGCAGGGGACATTTTCAGTTTTTATGGCCAAAATGTGCTTTTCAGAGGCTGAAAAGCATGTTTTGGCCGAGTATGATAATTTTCATTAAAACTTGATTTCTATCCATTCGAATGATGCCAAATGAATAACTTACTTGAATTGGACCATTTTACACTATGTCCATTGTAGATTTGTGTCTCTGACAGTTCGTTTGGTTGCAGGGGACATATTCAGTTTTTATGGCCAAAATGTGCTTTTCAGGGGCTGAAAACCATGTTTTGGCAGAGTATGATAATTTTCATTAAAACTTGATTTCTATCCATTCGAATGATGCCAAATGAATAACTTACTTGAATTGGACCATTTTACACTATGTCCATTGTGGATTTGTGTCTCTGACAGTTCGTTTGGTTGCAGGGGACATATTCAGTTTTTATGGCCAAAATGTGCTTTTCAGGGGCTGAAAAGCATGTTTTGGCCGAGTATGATAATTTTCATTAAAACTTGATTTCTATCACTTCGAATGATGCCAAATGAATAACTTACTTGAATTGGACCATTTTACACTATGTCCATTGTAGATTTGTGTCTCTGACAGTTCGTTTGGTTGCAGGGGACATATTCAGTTTTTATGGCCAAAATGTGCTTTTCAGAGGCTGAAAAGCATGTTTTGGCCGAGTATGATAATTTTCATTAAAACTTGATTTCTATCCATTCGAATGATGCCAAATGAATAACTTACTTGAATTGGACCATTTTACACTATGTCCATTGTAGATTTGTGTCTCTGACAGTTCGTTTGGTTGCAGGAGACATATTCAGTTTTTATGGCCAAAATGTGCTTTTCAGGGGCTGAAAAGCATGTTTTGGCCGAGTATGATAATTTTCATTAAAACTTGATTTCTATCACTTCGAATGATGCCAAATGAATAACTTACTTGAATTGGACCATTTTACACTATGTCCATTGTAGATTTGTGTCTCCGACAGTTCGTTTGGTTGCAGGGGACATTTTCAGTTTTTATGGCCAAAATGTGCTTTTCAGAGGCTGAAAAGCATGTTTTGGCCGAGTATGATAATTTTCATTAAAACTTGATTTCTATCACTTCGAATGATGCCAAATGAATAACTTACTTGAATTGGACCATTTTACACTATGTCCATTGTAGATTTGTGTCTCTGACAGTTCGTTTGGTTGCAGGGGACATATTCAGTTTTTATGGCCAAAATGTGCTTTTCAGGGGCTGAAAAGCATGTTTTGGCCGAGTATGATGATTTTCATTAAAACTTGATTTCTATCCATTCGAATGATGCCAAATGAATAACTTACTTGAATTGGACCATTTTACACTATGTCCATTGTAGATTTGTGTCTCTGACAGTTCGTTTGGTTGCAGGGGACATATTCAGTTTTTATGGCCAAAATGTGCTTTTCAGGGGCTGAAAAGCATGTTTTGGCCGAGTATGATAATTTTCATTAAAACTTGATTTCTATCACTTCGAATGATGCCAAATGAATAACTTACTTGAATTGGACCATTTTACACTATGTCCATTGTAGATTTGTGTCTCCGACAGTTCGTTTGGTTGCAGGGGACATTTTCAGTTTTTATGGCCAAAATGTGCTTTTCAGAGGCTGAAAAGCATGTTTTGGCCGAGTATGATAATTTTCATTAAAACTTGATTTCTATCACTTCGAATGATGCCAAATGAATAACTTACTTGAATTGGACCATTTTACACTATGTCCATTGTAGATTTGTGTCTCCGACAGTTCGTTTGGTTGCAGGGGACATATTCAGTTTTTATGGCCAAAATGTGCTTTTCAGGGGCTGAAAAGCATGTTTTGGCCGAGTATGATGATTTTCATTAAAACTTGATTTCTATCCATTCGAATGATGCCAAATGAATAACTTACTTGAATTGGACCATTTTACACTATGTCCATTGTAGATTTGTGTCTCTGACAGTTCGTTTGGTTGCAGGGGACATATTCAGTTTTTATGGCCAAAATGTGCTTTTCAGGGGCTGAAAAGCACGTTTTGGCAGAGTATGATAATTTTCATTAAAACTTGATTTCTATCCATTCGAATGATGCCAAATGATGCCAAGCATGTTTTGGCCGAGTATGATAATTTTCATTAAAACTTGATTTCTATCACTTCGAATGATGCCAAATGAATAACTTACTTGAATTGGACCATTTTACACTATGTCCATTGTAGATTTGTGTCTCTGACAGTTCGTTTGGTTGCAGGGGACATTTTCAGTTTTTATTGCAAAAATGTGCTTTTCAGAGGCTGAAAAGCATGTTTTGGCCGAGTATGATAATTTTCATTAAAACTTGATTTCTATCCATTCGAATGATGCCAAATGAATAACTTACTTGAATTGGACCATTTTACACTATGTCCATTGTAGATTTGTGTCTCTGACAGTTCGTTTGGTTGCAGGGGACATATTCAGTTTTTATGGCCAAAATGTGCTTTTCAGGGGCTGAAAAGCATGTTTTGGCCGAGTATGATAATTTTCATTAAAACTTGATTTCTATCACTTCGAATGATGCCAAATGAATAACTTACTTGAATTGGACCATTTTACACTATGTCCATTGTAGATTTCTGTCTCCGACAGTTCGTTTGGTTGCAGGGGACATTTTCAGTTTTTATGGCCAAAATGTGCTTTTCAGAGGCTGAAAAGCATGTTTTGGCCGAGTATGATAATTTTCATTAAAACTTGATTTCTATCACTTCGAATGATGCCAAATGAATAACTTACTTGAATTGGACCATTTTACACTATGTCCATTGTAGATTTGTGTCTCCGACAGTTCGTTTGGTTGCAGGGGACATTTTCAGTTTTTATGGCCAAAATGTGCTTTTCAGAGGCTGAAAAGCATGTTTTGGCCGAGTATGATGATTTTCATTAAAATTTAATTTCTATCACTTCGAATGATGCCAAATGAATAACTTACTTGAATTGGACCATTTTACACTATGTCCATTGTAGATTTGTGTCTCTGACAGTTCGTTTGGTTGCAGGGGACATATTCAGTTTTTATGGCCAAAATGTGCTTTTCAGGGGCTGAAAAGCATGTTTTGGCCGAGTATGATAATTTTCATTAAAACTTGATTTCTATCCATTCGAATGATGCCAAATGAATAACTTACTTGAATTGGACCATTTTAAACTATGTCCATTGTAGATTTGTGTCTCTGACAGTTCGTTTGGTTGCAGGGGACATATTCAGTTTTTATGGCCAAAATGTGCTTTTCAGGGGCTGAAAAGCATGTTTTGGCCGAGTATGATAATTTTCATTAAAACTTGATTTCTATCACTTCGAATGACGCCAAATGAATAACTTACTTGAATTGGACCATTTTACACTATGTCCATTGTGGATTTGTGTCTCTGACAGTTCGTTTGGTTGCAGGGGACATATTCAGTTTTTATGGCCAAAATGTGCTTTTCAGGGGCTGAAAAGCATGTTTTGGCCGAGTATGATAATTTTCATTAAAACTTGATTTCTATCACTTCGAATGATGCCAAATGAATAACTTACTTGAATTGGACCATTTTACACTATGTCCATTGTAGATTTGTGTCTCTGACAGTTCGTTTGGTTGCAGGGGACATTTTCAGTTTTTATTGCCAAAATGTGCTTTTCAGAGGCTGAAAAGCATGTTTTGGCCGAGTATGATAATTTTCATTAAAACTTGATTTCTATCCATTCGAATGATGCCAAATGAATAACTTACTTGAATTGGACCATTTTACACTATGTCCATTGTAGATTTGTGTCTCTGACAGTTCGTTTGGTTGCAGGGGACATATTCAGTTTTTATGGCCAAAATGTGCTTTTCAGGGGCTGAAAACCATGTTTTGGCCGAGTATGATAATTTTCATTAAAACTTGATTTCTATCACTTCGAATGATGCCAAATGAATAACTTACTTGAATTGGACCATTTTACACTATGTCCATTGTATATTTGTGTCTCCGACAGTTCGTTTGGTTGCAGGGGACATTTTCAGTTTTTATGGCCAAAATGTGCTTTTCAGAGGCTGAAAAGCATGTTTTGGCCGAGTATGATGATTTTCATTAAAATTTAATTTCTATCACTTCGAATGATGCCAAATGAATAACTTACTTGAATTGGACCATTTTACACTATGTCCATTGTAGATTTGTGTCTCTGACAGTTCGTTTGGTTGCAGGGGACATATTCAGTTTTTATGGCCAAAATGTGCTTTTCAGGGGCTGAAAAGCATGTTTTGGCCGAGTATGATAATTTTCATTAAAACTTGATTTCTATCCATTCGAATGATGCCAAATGAATAACTTACTTGAATTGGACCATTTTACACTATGTCCATTGTAGATTTGTGTCTCTGACAGTTCGTTTGGTTGCAGGGGACATATTCAGTTTTTATGGCCAAAATGTGCTTTTCAGGGGCTGAAAAGCATGTTTTGGCCGAGTATGATAATTTTCATTAAAACTTGATTTCTATCACTTCGAATGATGCCAAATGAATAACTTACTTGAATTGGACCATTTTACACTATGTCCATTGTAGATTTGTGTCTCCGACAGTTCGTTTGGTTGCAGGGGACATTTTCAGTTTTTATGGCCAAAATGTGCTTTTCAGAGGCTGAAAAGCATGTTTTGGCCGAGTATGATAATTTTCATTAAAACTTGATTTCTATCACTTCGAATGATGCCAAATGAATAACTTACTTGAATTGGACCATTTTACACTATGTCCATTGTAGATTTGTGTCTCCGACAGTTCGTTTGGTTGCAGGGGACATATTCAGTTTTTATGGCCAAAATGTGCTTTTCAGGGGCTGAAAAGCATGTTTTGGCCGAGTATGATGATTTTCATTAAAACTTGATTTCTATCCATTCGAATGATGCCAAATGAATAACTTACTTGAATTGGACCATTTTACACTATGTCCATTGTAGATTTGTGTCTCTGACAGTTCGTTTGGTTGCAGGGGACATATTCAGTTTTTATGGCCAAAATGTGCTTTTCAGGGGCTGAAAAGCACGTTTTGGCAGAGTATGATAATTTTCATTAAAACTTGATTTCTATCCATTCGAATGATGCCAAATGATGCCAAGCATGTTTTGGCCGAGTATGATAATTTTCATTAAAACTTGATTTCTATCCATTCGAATGATGCCAAATGAATAACTTACTTGAATTGGACCATTTTACACTATGTCCATTGTAGATTTGTGTCTCTGACAGTTCGTTTGGTTGCAGGGGACATATTCAGTTTTTATGGCCAAAATGTGCTTTTCAGGGGCTGAAAAGCATGTTTTGGCCGAGTATGATAATTTTCATTAAAACTTGATTTCTATCACTTCGAATGATGCCAAATGAATAACTTACTTGAATTGGACCATTTTACACTATGTCCATTGTAGATTTCTGTCTCCGACAGTTCGTTTGGTTGCAGGGGACATTTTCAGTTTTTATGGCCAAAATGTGCTTTTCAGAGGCTGAAAAGCATGTTTTGGCCGAGTATGATAATTTTCATTAAAACTTGATTTCTATCACTTCGAATGATGCCAAATGAATAACTTACTTGAATTGGACCATTTTACACTATGTCCATTGTAGATTTGTGTCTCCGACAGTTCGTTTGGTTGCAGGGGACATTTTCAGTTTTTATGGCCAAAATGTGCTTTTCAGAGGCTGAAAAGCATGTTTTGGCCGAGTATGATGATTTTCATTAAAATTTAATTTCTATCACTTCGAATGATGCCAAATGAATAACTTACTTGAATTGGACCATTTTACACTATGTCCATTGTAGATTTGTGTCTCTGACAGTTCGTTTGGTTGCAGGGGACATATTCAGTTTTTATGGCCAAAATGTGCTTTTCAGGGGCTGAAAAGCATGTTTTGGCCGAGTATGATAATTTTCATTAAAACTTGATTTCTATCCATTCGAATGATGCCAAATGAATAACTTACTTGAATTGGACCATTTTACACTATGTCCATTGTAGATTTGTGTCTCTGACAGTTCGTTTGGTTGCAGGGGACATATTCAGTTTTTATGGCCAAAATGTGCTTTTCAGGGGCTGAAAAGCATGTTTTGGCCGAGTATGATAATTTTCATTAAAACTTGATTTCTATCACTTCGAATGACGCCAAATGAATAACTTACTTGAATTGGACCATTTTACACTATGTCCATTGTGGATTTGTGTCTCTGACAGTTCGTTTGGTTGCAGGGGACATATTCAGTTTTTATGGCCAAAATGTGCTTTTCAGGGGCTGAAAAGCATGTTTTGGCCGAGTATGATAATTTTCATTAAAACTTGATTTCTATCACTTCGAATGATGCCAAATGAATAACTTACTTGAATTGGACCATTTTACACTATGTCCATTGTAGATTTGTGTCTCTGACAGTTCGTTTGGTTGCAGGGGACATTTTCAGTTTTTATTGCCAAAATGTGCTTTTCAGAGGCTGAAAAGCATGTTTTGGCCGAGTATGATAATTTTCATTAAAACTTGATTTCTATCCATTCGAATGATGCCAAATGAATAACTTACTTGAATTGGACCATTTTACACTATGTCCATTGTAGATTTGTGTCTCTGACAGTTCGTTTGGTTGCAGGGGACATATTCAGTTTTTATGGCCAAAATGTGCTTTTCAGGGGCTGAAAACCATGTTTTGGCCGAGTATGATAATTTTCATTAAAACTTGATTTCTATCACTTCGAATGATGCCAAATGAATAACTTACTTGAATTGGACCATTTTACACTATGTCCATTGTAGATTTCTGTCTCCGACAGTTCGTTTGGTTGCAGGGGACATTTTCAGTTTTTATGGCCAAAATGTGCTTTTCAGAGGCTGAAAAGCATGTTTTGGCCGAGTATGATGATTTTCATTAAAACTTAATTTCTATCACTTCGAATGATGCCAAATGAATAACTTACTTGAATTGGACCATTTTACACTATGTCCATTGTAGATTTGTGTCTCCGACAGTTCGTTTGGTTGCAGGGGACATATTCAGTTTTTATGGCCAAAATGTGCTTTTCAGGGGCTGAAAAGCATGTTTTGGCCGAGTATGATAATTTTCATTAAAACTTGATTTCTATCACTTCGAATGATGCCAAATGAATAACTTACTTGAATTGGACCATTTTACACTATGTCCATTGTAGATTTGTGTGTCCGACAGTTCGTTTGGTTGCAGGGGACATTTTCAGTTTTTATGGCCAAAATATGCTTTTCAGAGGCTGAAAAGCATGTTTTGGCCGAGTATGATAATTTTCATTAAAACTTGATTTCTATCACTTCGAATGATGCCAAATGAATAACTTACTTGAATTGGACCATTTTACACTATGTCCATTGTAGATTTCTGTCTCCGACAGTTCGTTTGGTTGCAGGGGACATTTTCAGTTTTTATGGCCAAAATGTGCTTTTCAGAGGCTGAAAAGCATGTTTTGGCCGAGTATGATAATTTTCATTAAAACTTGATTTCTATCCATTCGAATGATGCCAAATGAATAACTTACTTGAATTGGACCATTTTACACTATGTCCATTGTAGATTTGTGTCTCTGACAGTTCGTTTGGTTGCAGGGGACATATTCAGTTTTTATGGCCAAAATGTGCTTTTCAGGGGCTGAAAAGCACGTTTTGGCAGAGTATGATAATTTTCATTAAAACTTGATTTCTATCACTTCGAATGATGCCAAATGAATAACTTACTTGAATTGGACCATTTTACACTATGTCCATTGTAGATTTCTGTCTCCGACAGTTCGTTTGGTTGCAGGGGACATTTTCAGTTTTTATGGCCAAAATGTGCTTTTCAGAGGCTGAAAAGCATGTTTTGGCCGAGTATGATAATTTTCATTAAAACTTGATTTCTATCACTTCGAATGATGCCAAATGAATAACTTACTTGAATTGGACCATTTTACACTATGTCCATTGTAGATTTGTGTCTCCGACAGTTCGTTTGGTTGCAGGGGACATTTTCAGTTTTTATGGCCAAAATGTGCTTTTCAGAGGCTGAAAAGCATGTTTTGGCCGAGTATGATGATTTTCATTAAAATTTAATTTCTATCACTTCGAATGATGCCAAATGAATAACTTACTTGAATTTGTCCATTTTACACTATGTCCATTGTAGATTTGTGTCTCTGACAGTTCGTTTGGTTGCAGGGGACATATTCAGTTTTTATTGTCAAAATGTGCTTTTCAGGGGCTGAAAAGCATGTTTTGGCCGAGTATGATAATTTTCATTAAAACTTGATTTCTATCCATTCGAATGATGCCAAATGAATAACTTACTTGAATTGGACCATTTTACACTATGTCCATTGTAGATTTGTGTCTCTGACAGTTCGTTTGGTTGCAGGGGACATATTCAGTTTTTATGGCCAAAATGTGCTTTTCAGGGGCTGAAAAGCATGTTTTGGCCGAGTATGATAATTTTCATTAAAACTTGATTTCTATCACTTCGAATGATGCCAAATGAATAACTTACTTGAATTGGACCATTTTACACTATGTCCATTGTAGATTTGTGTCTCCGACAGTTCGTTTGGTTGCAGGGGACATTTTCAGTTTTTATGGCCAAAATGTGCTTTTCAGAGGCTGAAAAGCATGTTTTGGCCGAGTATGATAATTTTCATTAAAACTTGATTTCTATCACTTCGAATGATGCCAAATGAATAACTTACTTGAATTGGACCATTTTACACTATGTCCATTGTAGATTTGTGTCTCCGACAGTTCGTTTGGTTGCAGGGGACATATTCAGTTTTTATGGCCAAAATGTGCTTTTCAGGGGCTGAAAAGCATGTTTTGGCCGAGTATGATGATTTTCATTAAAACTTGATTTCTATCCATTCGAATGATGCCAAATGAATAACTTACTTGAATTGGACCATTTTACACTATGTCCATTGTAGATTTGTGTCTCTGACAGTTCGTTTGGTTGCAGGGGACATATTCAGTTTTTATGGCCAAAATGTGCTTTTCAGGGGCTGAAAAGCACGTTTTGGCAGAGTATGATAATTTTCATTAAAACTTGATTTCTATCCATTCGAATGATGCCAAATGATGCCAAGCATGTTTTGGCCGAGTATGATAATTTTCATTAAAACTTGATTTCTATCACTTCGAATGATGCCAAATGAATAACTTACTTGAATTGGACCATTTTACACTATGTCCATTGTAGATTTGTGTCTCTGACAGTTCGTTTGGTTGCAGGGGACATTTTCAGTTTTTATTGCAAAAATGTGCTTTTCAGAGGCTGAAAAGCATGTTTTGGCCGAGTATGATAATTTTCATTAAAACTTGATTTCTATCCATTCGAATGATGCCAAATGAATAACTTACTTGAATTGGACCATTTTACACTATGTCCATTGTAGATTTGTGTCTCTGACAGTTCGTTTGGTTGCAGGGGACATATTCAGTTTTTATGGCCAAAATGTGCTTTTCAGGGGCTGAAAAGCATGTTTTGGCCGAGTATGATAATTTTCATTAAAACTTGATTTCTATCACTTCGAATGATGCCAAATGAATAACTTACTTGAATTGGACCATTTTACACTATGTCCATTGTAGATTTCTGTCTCCGACAGTTCGTTTGGTTGCAGGGGACATTTTCAGTTTTTATGGCCAAAATGTGCTTTTCAGAGGCTGAAAAGCATGTTTTGGCCGAGTATGATAATTTTCATTAAAACTTGATTTCTATCACTTCGAATGATGCCAAATGAATAACTTACTTGAATTGGACCATTTTACACTATGTCCATTGTAGATTTGTGTCTCCGACAGTTCGTTTGGTTGCAGGGGACATTTTCAGTTTTTATGGCCAAAATGTGCTTTTCAGAGGCTGAAAAGCATGTTTTGGCCGAGTATGATGATTTTCATTAAAATTTAATTTCTATCACTTCGAATGATGCCAAATGAATAACTTACTTGAATTGGACCATTTTACACTATGTCCATTGTAGATTTGTGTCTCTGACAGTTCGTTTGGTTGCAGGGGACATATTCAGTTTTTATGGCCAAAATGTGCTTTTCAGGGGCTGAAAAGCATGTTTTGGCCGAGTATGATAATTTTCATTAAAACTTGATTTCTATCCATTCGAATGATGCCAAATGAATAACTTACTTGAATTGGACCATTTTACACTATGTCCATTGTAGATTTGTGTCTCTGACAGTTCGTTTGGTTGCAGGGGACATATTCAGTTTTTATGGCCAAAATGTGCTTTTCAGGGGCTGAAAAGCATGTTTTGGCCGAGTATGATAATTTTCATTAAAACTTGATTTCTATCACTTCGAATGACGCCAAATGAATAACTTACTTGAATTGGACCATTTTACACTATGTCCATTGTGGATTTGTGTCTCTGACAGTTCGTTTGGTTGCAGGGGACATATTCAGTTTTTATGGCCAAAATGTGCTTTTCAGGGGCTGAAAAGCATGTTTTGGCCGAGTATGATAATTTTCATTAAAACTTGATTTCTATCACTTCGAATGATGCCAAATGAATAACTTACTTGAATTGGACCATTTTACACTATGTCCATTGTAGATTTGTGTCTCTGACAGTTCGTTTGGTTGCAGGGGACATTTTCAGTTTTTATTGCCAAAATGTGCTTTTCAGAGGCTGAAAAGCATGTTTTGGCCGAGTATGATAATTTTCATTAAAACTTGATTTCTATCCATTCGAATGATGCCAAATGAATAACTTACTTGAATTGGACCATTTTACACTATGTCCATTGTAGATTTGTGTCTCTGACAGTTCGTTTGGTTGCAGGGGACATATTCAGTTTTTATGGCCAAAATGTGCTTTTCAGGGGCTGAAAACCATGTTTTGGCCGAGTATGATAATTTTCATTAAAACTTGATTTCTATCACTTCGAATGATGCCAAATGAATAACTTACTTGAATTGGACCATTTTACACTATGTCCATTGTAGATTTCTGTCTCCGACAGTTCGTTTGGTTGCAGGGGACATTTTCAGTTTTTATGGCCAAAATGTGCTTTTCAGAGGCTGAAAAGCATGTTTTGGCCGAGTATGATAATTTTCATTAAAACTTGATTTCTATCACTTCGAATGATGCCAAATGAATAACTTACTTGAATTGGACCATTTTACACTATGTCCATTGTAGATTTGTGTCTCCGACAGTTCGTTTGGTTGCAGGGGACATTTTCAGTTTTTATGGCCAAAATGTGCTTTTCAGAGGCTGAAAAGCATGTTTTGGCCGAGTATGATGATTTTCATTAAAATTTAATTTCTATCACTTCGAATGATGCCAAATGAATAACTTACTTGAATTGGACCATTTTACACTATGTCCATTGTAGATTTGTGTCTCTGACAGTTCGTTTGGTTGCAGGGGACATATTCAGTTTTTATGGCCAAAATGTGCTTTTCAGGGGCTGAAAAGCATGTTTTGGCCGAGTATGATAATTTTCATTAAAACTTGATTTCTATCCATTCGAATGATGCCAAATGAATAACTTACTTGAATTGGACCATTTTACACTATGTCCATTGTAGATTTGTGTCTCTGACAGTTCGTTTGGTTGCAGGGGACATATTCAGTTTTTATGGCCAAAATGTGCTTTTCAGGGGCTGAAAAGCATGTTTTGGCCGAGTATGATAATTTTCATTAAAACTTGATTTCTATCACTTCGAATGACGCCAAATGAATAACTTACTTGAATTGGACCATTTTACACTATGTCCATTGTGGATTTGTGTCTCTGACAGTTCGTTTGGTTGCAGGGGACATATTCAGTTTTTATGGCCAAAATGTGCTTTTCAGGGGCTGAAAAGCATGTTTTGGCCGAGTATGATAATTTTCATTAAAACTTGATTTCTATCACTTCGAATGATGCCAAATGAATAACTTACTTGAATTGGACCATTTTACACTATGTCCATTGTAGATTTGTGTCTCTGACAGTTCGTTTGGTTGCAGGGGACATTTTCAGTTTTTATGGCCAAAATGTGCTTTTCAGAGGCTGAAAAGCATGTTTTGGCCGAGTATGATAATTTTCATTAAAACTTGATTTCTATCACTTCGAATGATGCCAAATGAATAACTTACTTGAATTGGACCATTTTACACTATGTCCATTGTAGATTTGTGTCTCCGACAGTTCGTTTGGTTGCAGGGGACATTTTCAGTTTTTATGGCCAAAATGTGCTTTTCAGAGGCTGAAAAGCATGTTTTGGCCGAGTATGATGATTTTCATTAAAATTTAATTTCTATCACTTCGAATGATGCCAAATGAATCACTTACTTGAATTGGACCATTTTACACTATGTCCATTGTAGATTTGTGTCTCTGACAGTTCGTTTGGTTGCAGGGGACATATTCAGTTTTTATGGCCAAAATGTGCTTTTCAGGGGCTGAAAAGCATGTTTTGGCCGAGTATGATAATTTTCATTAAAACTTGATTTCTATCCATTCGAATGATGCCAAATGAATAACTTACTTGAATTGGACCATTTTACACTATGTCCATTGTAGATTTGTGTCTCTGACAGTTCGTTTGGTTGCAGGGGACATATTCAGTTTTTATGGCCAAAATGTGCTTTTCAGGGGCTGAAAAGCATGTTTTGGCCGAGTATGATAATTTTCATTAAAACTTGATTTCTATCACTTCGAATGACGCCAAATGAATAACTTACTTGAATTGGACCATTTTACACTATGTCCATTGTGGATTTGTGTCTCTGACAGTTCGTTTGGTTGCAGGGGACATATTCAGTTTTTATGGCCAAAATGTGCTTTTCAGGGGCTGAAAAGCATGTTTTGGCCGAGTATGATAATTTTCATTAAAACTTGATTTCTATCACTTCGAATGATGCCAAATGAATAACTTACTTGAATTGGACCATTTTACACTATGTCCATTGTAGATTTGTGTCTCTGACAGTTCGTTTGGTTGCAGGGGACATTTTCAGTTTTTATTGCCAAAATGTGCTTTTCAGAGGCTGAAAAGCATGTTTTGGCCGAGTATGATAATTTTCATTAAAACTTGATTTCTATCCATTCGAATGATGCCAAATGAATAACTTACTTGAATTGGACCATTTTACACTATGTCCATTGTAGATTTGTGTCTCTGACAGTTCGTTTGGTTGCAGGGGACATATTCAGTTTTTATGGCCAAAATGTGCTTTTCAGGGGCTGAAAACCATGTTTTGGCCGAGTATGATAATTTTCATTAAAACTTGATTTCTATCACTTCGAATGATGCCAAATGAATAACTTACTTGAATTGGACCATTTTACACTATGTCCATTGTAGATTTCTGTCTCCGACAGTTCGTTTGGTTGCAGGGGACATTTTCAGTTTTTATGGCCAAAATGTGCTTTTCAGAGGCTGAAAAGCATGTTTTGGCCGAGTATGATAATTTTCATTAAAACTTGATTTCTATCACTTCGAATGATGCCAAATGAATAACTTACTTGAATTGGACCATTTTACACTATGTCCATTGTAGATTTGTGTCTCCGACAGTTCGTTTGGTTGCAGGGGACATTTTCAGTTTTTATGGCCAAAATGTGCTTTTCAGAGGCTGAAAAGCATGTTTTGGCCGAGTATGATGATTTTCATTAAAATTTAATTTCTATCACTTCGAATGATGCCAAATGAATAACTTACTTGAATTGGACCATTTTACACTATGTCCATTGTAGATTTGTGTCTCTGACAGTTCGTTTGGTTGCAGGGGACATATTCAGTTTTTATGGCCAAAATGTGCTTTTCAGGGGCTGAAAAGCATGTTTTGGCCGAGTATGATAATTTTCATTAAAACTTGATTTCTATCCATTCGAATGATGCCAAATGAATAACTTACTTGAATTGGACCATTTTACACTATGTCCATTGTAGATTTGTGTCTCTGACAGTTCGTTTGGTTGCAGGGGACATATTCAGTTTTTATGGCCAAAATGTGCTTTTCAGGGGCTGAAAAGCATGTTTTGGCCGAGTATGATAATTTTCATTAAAACTTGATTTCTATCACTTCGAATGACGCCAAATGAATAACTTACTTGAATTGGACCATTTTACACTATGTCCATTGTGGATTTGTGTCTCTGACAGTTCGTTTGGTTGCAGGGGACATATTCAGTTTTTATGGCCAAAATGTGCTTTTCAGGGGCTGAAAAGCATGTTTTGGCCGAGTATGATAATTTTCATTAAAACTTGATTTCTATCACTTCGAATGATGCCAAATGAATAACTTACTTGAATTGGACCATTTTACACTATGTCCATTGTAGATTTGTGTCTCTGACAGTTCGTTTGGTTGCAGGGGACATTTTCAGTTTTTATTGCCAAAATGTGCTTTTCAGAGGCTGAAAAGCATGTTTTGGCCGAGTATGATAATTTTCATTAAAACTTGATTTCTATCCATTCGAATGATGCCAAATGAATAACTTACTTGAATTGGACCATTTTACACTATGTCCATTGTAGATTTGTGTCTCTGACAGTTCGTTTGGTTGCAGGGGACATATTCAGTTTTTATGGCCAAAATGTGCTTTTCAGGGGCTGAAAACCATGTTTTGGCCGAGTATGATAATTTTCATTAAAACTTGATTTCTATCACTTCGAATGATGCCAAATGAATAACTTACTTGAATTGGACCATTTTACACTATGTCCATTGTAGATTTCTGTCTCCGACAGTTCGTTTGGTTGCAGGGGACATTTTCAGTTTTTATGGCCAAAATGTGCTTTTCAGAGGCTGAAAAGCATGTTTTGGCCGAGTATGATAATTTTCATTAAAACTTGATTTCTATCACTTCGAATGATGCCAAATGAATAACTTACTTGAATTGGACCATTTTACACTATGTCCATTGTAGATTTGTGTCTCCGACAGTTCGTTTGGTTGCAGGGGACATTTTCAGTTTTTATGGCCAAAATGTGCTTTTCAGAGGCTGAAAAGCATGTTTTGGCCGAGTATGATGATTTTCATTAAAACTTAATTTCTATCACTTCGAATGATGCCAAATGAATAACTACTTGAATTGGACCATTTTACACTATGTCCATTGTAGATTTGTGTGTCTGACAGTTCGTTTGGTTGCAGGGGACATATTCAGTTTTTATGGCCAAAATGTGCTTTTCAGGGGCTGAAAACCATGTTTTGGCCGAGTATGATAATTTTCATTAAAACTTGATTTCTATCCATTCGAAAGATGCCAAATGAATAACTTACTTGAATTGGACCATTTTACACTATGTCCATTGTAGATTTGTGTCTCTGACAGTTCGTTTGGTTGCAGGGGACATATTCAGTTTTTATGGCCAAAATGTGCTTTTCAGGGGCTGAAAACCATGTTTTGGCCGAGTATGATAATTTTCATTAAAACTTGATTTCTATCCATTCGAATGATGCCAAATGAATAACTTACTTGAATTGGACCATTTTACACTATGTCCATTGTAGATTTGTGTCTCCGACAGTTCGTTTGGTTGCAGGGGACATATTCAGTTTTTATGGCCAAAATGTGCTTTTCAGGGGCTGAAAAGCATGTTTTGGCCGAGTATGATAATTTTCATTAAAACTTGATTTCTATCACTTCGAATGATGCCAAATGAATAACTTACTTGAATTGGACCATTTTACACTATGTCCATTGTAGATTTGTGTCTCTGACAGTTCGTTTGGTTGCAGGGGACATATTCAGTTTTTATGGCCAAAATGTGCTTTTCAGGGGCTGAAAACCATGTTTTGGCCGAGTATGATAATTTTCATTAAAACTTGATTTCTATCCATTCGAATGATGCCAAATGAATAACTTACTTGAATTGGACCATTTTACACTATGTCCATTGTAGATTTGTGTCTCCGACAGTTCGTTTGGTTGCAGGGGACATATTCAGTTTTTATGGCCAAAATGTGCTTTTCAGGGGCTGAAAAGCATGTTTTGGCCGAGTATGATAATTTTCATTAAAACTTGATTTCTATCCATTCGAATGATGCCAAATGAATAACTTACTTGAATTGGACCATTTTACACTATGTCCATTGTAGATTTGTGTCTCTGACAGTTCGTTTGGTTGCAGGGGACATATTCAGTTTTTATGGCCAAAATGTGCTTTTCAGGGGCTGAAAACCATGTTTTGGCCGAGTATGATAATTTTCATTAAAACTTGATTTCTATCACTTCGAATGATGCCAAATGAATAACTTACTTGAATTGGACCATTTTACACTATGTCCATTGTAGATTTCTGTCTCCGACAGTTCGTTTGGTTGCAGGGGACATTTTCAGTTTTTATGGCCAAAATGTGCTTTTCAGAGGCTGAAAAGCATGTTTTGGCCGAGTATGATAATTTTCATTAAAACTTGATTTCTATCACTTCGAATGATGCCAAATGAATAACTTACTTGAATTGGACCATTTTACACTATGTCCATTGTAGATTTGTGTCTCTGACAGTTCGTTTGGTTGCAGGGGACATTTTCAGTTTTTATTGCCAAAATGTGCTTTTCAGAGGCTGAAAAGCATGTTTTGGCCGAGTATGATAATTTTCATTAAAACTTGATTTCTATCCATTCGAATGATGCCAAATGAATAACTTACTTGAATTGGACCATTTTACACTATGTCCATTGTAGATTTGTGTCTCTGACAGTTCGTTTGGTTGCAGGGGACATATTCAGTTTTTATGGCCAAAATGTGCTTTTCAGGTGCTGAAAACCATGTTTTGGCCGAGTATGATAATTTTCATTAAAACTTGATTTCTATCACTTCGAATGATGCCAAATGAATAACTTACTTGAATTGGACCATTTTACACTATGTCCATTGTAGATTTCTGTCTCCGACAGTTCGTTTGGTTGCAGGGGACATTTTCAGTTTTTATGGCCAAAATGTGCTTTTCAGAGGCTGAAAAGCATGTTTTGGCCGAGTATGATAATTTTCATTAAAACTTGATTTCTATCACTTCGAATGATGCCAAATGAATAACTTACTTGAATTGGACCATTTTACACTATGTCCATTGTAGATTTGTGTCTCCGACAGTTCGTTTGGTTGCAGGGGACATTTTCAGTTTTTATGGCCAAAATGTGCTTTTCAGAGGCTGAAAAGCATGTTTTGGCCGAGTATGATGATTTTCATTAAAATTTAATTTCTATCACTTCGAATGATGCCAAATGAATAACTTACTTGAATTGGACCATTTTACACTATGTCCATTGTAGATTTGTGTCTCTGACAGTTCGTTTGGTTGCAGGGGACATATTCAGTTTTTATGGCCAAAATGTGCTTTTCAGGGGCTGAAAAGCATGTTTTGGCCGAGTATGATAATTTTCATTAAAACTTGATTTCTATCACTTCGAATGATGCCAAATGAATAACTTACTTGAATTGGACCATTTTACACTATGTCCATTGTAGATTTGTGTCTCTGACAGTTCGTTTGGTTGCAGGGGACATTTTCAGTTTTTATTGCCAAAATGTGCTTTTCAGAGGCTGAAAAGCATGTTTTGGCCGAGTATGATAATTTTCATTAAAACTTGATTTCTATCCATTCGAATGATGCCAAATGAATAACTTACTTGAATTGGACCATTTTACACTATGTCCATTGTAGATTTGTGTCTCTGACAGTTCGTTTGGTTGCAGGGGACATATTCAGTTTTTATGGCCAAAATGTGCTTTTCAGGGGCTGAAAACCATGTTTTGGCCGAGTATGATAATTTTCATTAAAACTTGATTTCTATCACTTCGAATGATGCCAAATGAATAACTTACTTGAATTGGACCATTTTACACTATGTCCATTGTAGATTTTTGTCTCCGACAGTTCGTTTGGTTGCAGGGGACATTTTCAGTTTTTATGGCCAAAATGTGCTTTTCAGAGGCTGAAAAGCATGTTTTGGCCGAGTATGATGATTTTCATTAAAATTTAATTTCTATCACTTCGAATGATGCCAAATGAATAACTTACTTGAATTGGACCATTTTACACTATGTCCATTGTAGATTTGTGTCTCTGACAGTTCGTTTGGTTGCAGGGGACATATTCAGTTTTTATGGCCAAAATGTGCTTTTCAGGGGCTGAAAAGCATGTTTTGGCCGAGTATGATAATTTTCATTAAAACTTGATTTCTATCCATTCGAATGATGCCAAATGAATAACTTACTTGAATTGGACCATTTTACACTATGTCCATTGTAGATTTGTGTCTCTGACAGTTCGTTTGGTTGCAGGGGACATATTCAGTTTTTATGGCCAAAATGTGCTTTTCAGGGGCTGAAAAGCATGTTTTGGCCGAGTATGATAATTTTCATTAAAACTTGATTTCTATCACTTCGAATGACGCCAAATGAATAACTTACTTGAATTGGACCATTTTACACTATGTCCATTGTGGATTTGTGTCTCTGACAGTTCGTTTGGTTGCAGGGGACATATTCAGTTTTTATGGCCAAAATGTGCTTTTCAGGGGCTGAAAAGCATGTTTTGGCCGAGTATGATAATTTTCATTAAAACTTGATTTCTATCACTTCGAATGATGCCAAATGAATAACTTACTTGAATTGGACCATTTTACACTATGTCCATTGTAGATTTGTGTCTCTGACAGTTCGTTTGGTTGCAGGGGACATTTTCAGTTTTTATTGCCAAAATGTGCTTTTCAGAGGCTGAAAAGCATGTTTTGGCCGAGTATGATAATTTTCATTAAAACTTGATTTCTATCCATTCGAATGATGCCAAATGAATAACTTACTTGAATTGGACCATTTTACACTATGTCCATTGTAGATTTGTGTCTCTGACAGTTCGTTTGGTTGCAGGGGACATATTCAGTTTTTATGGCCAAAATGTGCTTTTCAGGGGCTGAAAACCATGTTTTGGCCGAGTATGATAATTTTCATTAAAACTTGATTTCTATCACTTCGAATGATGCCAAATGAATAACTTACTTGAATTGGACCATTTTACACTATGTCCATTGTAGATTTCTGTCTCCGACAGTTCGTTTGGTTGCAGGGGACATTTTCAGTTTTTATGGCCAAAATGTGCTTTTCAGAGGCTGAAAAGCATGTTTTGGCCGAGTATGATAATTTTCATTAAAACTTGATTTCTATCACTTCGAATGATGCCAAATGAATAACTTACTTGAATTGGACCATTTTACACTATGTCCATTGTAGATTTGTGTCTCCGACAGTTCGTTTGGTTGCAGGGGACATTTTCAGTTTTTATGGCCAAAATGTGCTTTTCAGAGGCTGAAAAGCATGTTTTGGCCGAGTATGATGATTTTCATTAAAACTTAATTTCTATCACTTCGAATGATGCCAAATGAATAACTACTTGAATTGGACCATTTTACACTATGTCCATTGTAGATTTGTGTGTCTGACAGTTCGTTTGGTTGCAGGGGACATATTCAGTTTTTATGGCCAAAATGTGCTTTTCAGGGGCTGAAAACCATGTTTTGGCCGAGTATGATAATTTTCATTAAAACTTGATTTCTATCCATTCGAAAGATGCCAAATGAATAACTTACTTGAATTGGACCATTTTACACTATGTCCATTGTAGATTTGTGTCTCTGACAGTTCGTTTGGTTGCAGGGGACATATTCAGTTTTTATGGCCAAAATGTGCTTTTCAGGGGCTGAAAACCATGTTTTGGCCGAGTATGATAATTTTCATTAAAACTTGATTTCTATCCATTCGAATGATGCCAAATGAATAACTTACTTGAATTGGACCATTTTACACTATGTCCATTGTAGATTTGTGTCTCCGACAGTTCGTTTGGTTGCAGGGGACATATTCAGTTTTTATGGCCAAAATGTGCTTTTCAGGGGCTGAAAAGCATGTTTTGGCCGAGTATGATAATTTTCATTAAAACTTGATTTCTATCACTTCGAATGATGCCAAATGAATAACTTACTTGAATTGGACCATTTTACACTATGTCCATTGTAGATTTGTGTCTCTGACAGTTCGTTTGGTTGCAGGGGACATATTCAGTTTTTATGGCCAAAATGTGCTTTTCAGGGGCTGAAAACCATGTTTTGGCCGAGTATGATAATTTTCATTAAAACTTGATTTCTATCCATTCGAATGATGCCAAATGAATAACTTACTTGAATTGGACCATTTTACACTATGTCCATTGTAGATTTGTGTCTCCGACAGTTCGTTTGGTTGCAGGGGACATATTCAGTTTTTATGGCCAAAATGTGCTTTTCAGGGGCTGAAAAGCATGTTTTGGCCGAGTATGATAATTTTCATTAAAACTTGATTTCTATCCATTCGAATGATGCCAAATGAATAACTTACTTGAATTGGACCATTTTACACTATGTCCATTGTAGATTTGTGTCTCTGACAGTTCGTTTGGTTGCAGGGGACATATTCAGTTTTTATGGCCAAAATGTGCTTTTCAGGGGCTGAAAACCATGTTTTGGCCGAGTATGATAATTTTCATTAAAACTTGATTTCTATCACTTCGAATGATGCCAAATGAATAACTTACTTGAATTGGACCATTTTACACTATGTCCATTGTAGATTTCTGTCTCCGACAGTTCGTTTGGTTGCAGGGGACATTTTCAGTTTTTATGGCCAAAATGTGCTTTTCAGAGGCTGAAAAGCATGTTTTGGCCGAGTATGATAATTTTCATTAAAACTTGATTTCTATCACTTCGAATGATGCCAAATGAATAACTTACTTGAATTGGACCATTTTACACTATGTCCATTGTAGATTTGTGTCTCTGACAGTTCGTTTGGTTGCAGGGGACATTTTCAGTTTTTATTGCCAAAATGTGCTTTTCAGAGGCTGAAAAGCATGTTTTGGCCGAGTATGATAATTTTCATTAAAACTTGATTTCTATCCATTCGAATGATGCCAAATGAATAACTTACTTGAATTGGACCATTTTACACTATGTCCATTGTAGATTTGTGTCTCTGACAGTTCGTTTGGTTGCAGGGGACATATTCAGTTTTTATGGCCAAAATGTGCTTTTCAGGTGCTGAAAACCATGTTTTGGCCGAGTATGATAATTTTCATTAAAACTTGATTTCTATCACTTCGAATGATGCCAAATGAATAACTTACTTGAATTGGACCATTTTACACTATGTCCATTGTAGATTTCTGTCTCCGACAGTTCGTTTGGTTGCAGGGGACATTTTCAGTTTTTATGGCCAAAATGTGCTTTTCAGAGGCTGAAAAGCATGTTTTGGCCGAGTATGATAATTTTCATTAAAACTTGATTTCTATCACTTCGAATGATGCCAAATGAATAACTTACTTGAATTGGACCATTTTACACTATGTCCATTGTAGATTTGTGTCTCCGACAGTTCGTTTGGTTGCAGGGGACATATTCAGTTTTTATGGCCAAAATGTGCTTTTCAGGGGCTGAAAACCATGTTTTGGCCGAGTATGATAATTTTCATTAAAACTTGATTTCTATCCATTCGAAAGATGCCAAATGAATAACTTACTTGAATTGGACCATTTTACACTATGTCCATTGTAGATTTGTGTCTCTGACAGTTCGTTTGGTTGCAGGGGACATATTCAGTTTTTATGGCCAAAATGTGCTTTTCAGGGGCTGAAAACCATGTTTTGGCCGAGTATGATAATTTTCATTAAAACTTGATTTCTATCCATTCGAATGATGCCAAATGAATAACTTACTTGAATTGGACCATTTTACACTATGTCCATTGTAGATTTGTGTCTCCGACAGTTCGTTTGGTTGCAGGGGACATATTCAGTTTTTATGGCCAAAATGTGCTTTTCAGGGGCTGAAAAGCATGTTTTGGCCGAGTATGATAATTTTCATTAAAACTTGATTTCTATCACTTCGAATGATGCCAAATGAATAACTTACTTGAATTGGACCATTTTACACTATGTCCATTGTAGATTTGTGTCTCCGACAGTTCGTTTGGTTGCAGGGGACATTTTCAGTTTTTATGGCCAAAATGTGCTTTTCAGAGGCTGAAAAGCATGTTTTGGCCGAGTATGATGATTTTCATTAAAATTTAATTTCTATCACTTCGAATGATGCCAAATGAATAACTTACTTGAATTGGACCATTTTACACTATGTCCATTGTAGATTTGTGTCTCTGACAGTTCGTTTGGTTGCAGGGGACATATTCAGTTTTTATGGCCAAAATGTGCTTTTCAGGGGCTGAAAAGCATGTTTTGGCCGAGTATGATAATTTTCATTAAAACTTGATTTCTATCACTTCGAATGATGCCAAATGAATAACTTACTTGAATTGGACCATTTTACACTATGTCCATTGTAGATTTGTGTCTCCGACAGTTCGTTTGGTTGCAGGGGACATTTTCAGTTTTTATGGCCAAAATGTGCTTTTCAGAGGCTGAAAAGCATGTTTTGGCCGAGTATGATAATTTTCATTAAAACTTAATTTCTATCACTTCGAATGATGCCAAATGAATAACTTACTTGAATTGGACCATTTTACACTATGTCCATTGTAGATTTGTGTCTCCGACAGTTCGTTTGGTTGCAGGGGACATATTCAGTTTTTATGGCCAAAATGTGCTTTTCAGGGGCTGAAAAGCATGTTTTGGCCGAGTATGATGATTTTCATTAAAACTTGATTTCTATCCATTCGAATGATGCCAAATGAATAACTTACTTGAATTGGACCATTTTACACTATGTCCATTGTAGATTTGTGTCTCTGACAGTTCGTTTGGTTGCAGGGGACATATTCAGTTTTTATGGCCAAAATGTGCTTTTCAGGGGCTGAAAAGCACGTTTTGGCAGAGTATGATAATTTTCATTAAAACTTGATTTCTATCCATTCGAATGATGCCAAATGATGCCAAGCATGTTTTGGCCGAGTATGATAATTTTCATTAAAACTTGATTTCTATCACTTCGAATGATGCCAAATGAATAACTTACTTGAATTGGACCATTTTACACTATGTCCATTGTAGATTTGTGTCTCTGACAGTTCGTTTGGTTGCAGGGGACATTTTCAGTTTTTATTGCCAAAATGTGCTTTTCAGAGGCTGAAAAGCATGTTTTGGCCGAGTATGATAATTTTCATTAAAACTTGATTTCTATCCATTCGAATGATGCCAAATAAATAACTTACTTGAATTGGACCATTTTACACTATGTCCATTGTAGATTTGTGTCTCTGACAGTTCGTTTGGTTGCAGGGGACATATTCAGTTTTTATGGCCAAAATGTGCTTTTCAGGGGCTGAAAAGCATGTTTTGGCCGAGTATGATAATTTTCATTAAAACTTGATTTCTATCACTTCGAATGATGCCAAATAAATAACTTACTTGAATTGGACCATTTTACACTATGTCCATTGTAGATTTCTGTCTCCGACAGTTCGTTTGGTTGCAGGGGACATTTTCAGTTTTTATGGCCAAAATGTGCTTTTCAGAGGCTGAAAAGCATGTTTTGGCCGAGTATGATAATTTTCATTAAAACTTGATTTCTATCACTTCGAATGATGCCAAATGAATAACTTACTTGAATTGGACCATTTTACACTGTGTCCATTGTAGATTTGTGTCTCCGACAGTTCGTTTGGTTGCAGGGGACATTTTCAGTTTTTATGGCCAAAATGTGCTTTTCAGAGGCTGAAAAGCATGTTTTGGCCGAGTATGATGATTTTCATTAAAATTTAATTTCTATCACTTCGAATGATGCCAAATGAATAACTTACTTGAATTGGACCATTTTACAATATGTCCATTGTAGATTTGTGTCTCTGACAGTTCGTTTGGTTGCAGGGGACATATTCAGTTTTTATGGCCAAAATGTGCTTTTCAGGGGCTGAAAAGCATGTTTTGGCCGAGTATGATAATTTTCATTAAAACTTGATTTCTATCACTTCGAATGATGCCAAATGAATAACTTACTTGAATTGGACCATTTTACACTATGTCCATTGTAGATTTGTGTCTCTGACAGTTCGTTTGGTTGCAGGGGACATTTTCAGTTTTTATTGCCAAAATGTGCTTTTCAGAGGCTGAAAAGCATGTTTTGGCCGAGTATGATAATTTTCATTAAAACTTGATTTCTATCCATTCGAATGATGCCAAATGAATAACTTACTTGAATTGGACCATTTTACACTATGTCCATTGTAGATTTGTGTCTCTGACAGTTCGTTTGGTTGCAGGGGACATATTCAGTTTTTATGGCCAAAATGTGCTTTTCAGGGGCTGAAAACCATGTTTTGGCCGAGTATGATAATTTTCATTAAAACTTGATTTCTATCACTTCGAATGATGCCAAATGAATAACTGACTTGAATTGGACCATTTTACACTATGTCCATTGTAGATTTGTGTCTCCGACAGTTCGTTTGGTTGCAGGGGACATTTTCAGTTTTTATTGCCAAAATGTGCTTTTCAGAGGCTGAAAAGCACGTTTTGGCCCAGTATGATAATTTTCATTAAAACTTGATTTCTATCCATTCGAATGATGCCAAATGAATAACTTACTTGATTTGGACCATTTTACACTATGTCCATTGTAGATTTGTGTCTCTGACAGTTCGTTTGGTTGCAGGGGACATATTCAGTTTTTATGGCCAAAATGTGCTTTTCAGGGGCTGAAAAGCATGTTTTGGCCGAGAATGATAATTTTCATTAAAACTTGATTTCTATCACTTCGAATGATGCCAAATGAATAACTTACTTGAATTGGACCATTTTACACTATGTCCATTGTAGATTTCTGTCTCCGACAGTTCGTTTGGTTGCAGGGGACATTTTCAGTTTTTATGGCCAAAATGTGCTTTTCAGAGGCTGAAAAGCATGTTTTGGCCGAGTATGATAATTTTCATTAAAACTTGATTTCTATCACTTCGAATGATGCCAAATGAATAACTTACTTGAATTGGACCATTTTACACTATGTCCATTGTAGATTTGTGTCTCCGACAGTTTGTTTTTTTGCAGGGGACATTTTCAGTTTTTATGGCCAAAATGTGCTTTTCAGAGGCTGAAAAGCATGTTTTGGCCGAGTATGATAATTTTCATTAAAACTTGATTCCTATCACTTCGAATGATGCCAAATGAATAACTTACTTGAATTGGACCATTTTACACTATGTCAATTGTAGATTTATGTCTCCGACAGTTCGTTTGGTTGCAGGGGACATTTTCAGTTTTTATGGCCAAAATGTGCTTTTCAGAGGCTGAAAAGCATGTTTTGGCCGAGTATGATAATTTTCATTAAAACTTGATTTCTATCACTTCGAATGATGCCAAATGAATAACTTACTTGAATTGGACCATTTTACACTATGTCCATTGTAGATTTGTGTCTCCGACAGTTTGTTTTTTTGCAGGGGACATTTTCAGTTTTTATGGCCAAAATGTGCTTTTCAGAGGCTGAAAAGCATGTTTTGGCCGAGTATGATAATTTTCATTAAATCTTGATTTCTATCACTTCGAATGATGCCAAATGAATAACTTACTTGAATTGGACCATTTTACACTATGTCCATTGTAGATTTGTGTCTCCGACGGTTCGTTTGGTTGCAGGGGACATTTTCAGTTTTTATGGCCAAAATGTGCTTTTCAGAGGCTGAAAAGCATGTTTTGGCCGAGTATGATGATTTTCATTAAAACTTAATTTCTATCACTTCGAATGATGCCAAATGAATAACTTACTTGAATTGGACCATTTTACACTATGTCCATTGTAGATTTGTGTCTCTGACAGTTCGTTTGGTTGCAGGGGACATATTCAGTTTTTATGGCCAAAATGTGCTTTTCAGGGGCTGAAAACCATGTTTTGGCCGAGTATGATAATTTTCATTAAAACTTGATTTCTATCCATTCGAATGATGCCAAATGAATAACTTACTTGAATTGGACCATTTTACACTATGTCCATTGTAGATTTGTGTCTCTGACAGTTCGTTTGGTTGCAGGGGACATATTCAGTTTTTATGGCCAAAATGTGCTTTTCAGGGGCTGAAAAGCATGTTTTGGCCGAGTATGATAATTTTCATTAAAACTTGATTTCTATCACTTCGAATGATGCCAAATGAATAACTTACTTGAATTGGACCATTTTACACTATGTCCATTGTAGATTTGTGTCTCCGACAGTTCGTTTGGTTGCAGGGGACATTTTCAGTTTTTATGGCCAAAATATGCTTTTCAGAGGCTGAAAAGCATGTTTTGGCCGAGTATGATAATTTTCATTAAAACTTGATTTCTATCACTTCGAATGATGCCAAATGAATAACTTACTTGAATTGGACCATTTTACACTATGTCCATTGTAGATTTCTGTCTCCGACAGTTCGTTTGGTTGCAGGGGACATTTTCAGTTTTTATGGCCAAAATGTGCTTTTCAGAGGCTGAAAAGCATGTTTTGGCCGAGTATGATAATTTTCATTAAAACTTGATTTCTATCACTTCGAATGATGCCAAATGAATAACTTACTTGAATTGGACCATTTTACACTATGTCCATTGTAGATTTGTGTCTCCGACAGTTTGTTTTTTTGCAGGGGACATTTTCAGTTTTTATGGCCAAAATGTGCTTTTCAGAGGCTGAAAAGCATGTTTTGGCCGAGTATGATAATTTTCATTAAAACTTGATTTCTATCACTTCGAATGATGCCAAATGAATAACTTACTTGAATTGGACCATTTTACACTATGTCCATTGTAGATTTGTGTCTCCGACGGTTCGTTTGGTTGCAGGGGACATTTTCAGTTTTTATGGCCAAAATGTGCTTTTCAGAGGCTGAAAACCATGTTTTGGCCGAGTATGATAATTTTCATTAAAACTTGATTTCTATCCATTCGAATGATGCCAAATGAATAACTTACTTGAATTGGACCATTTTACACTATGTCCATTGTAGATTTGTGTCTCTGACAGTTCGTTTGGTTGCAGGGGACATATTCAGTTTTTATGGCCAAAATGTGCTTTTCAGGGGCTGAAAAGCATTATTTGGCCGAGTATGATAATTTTCATTAAAACTTGATTTCTATCACTTCGAATGATGCCAAATGAATAACTTACTTGAATTGGACCATTTTACACTATGTCCATTGTAGATTTGTGTCTCCGACAGTTCGTTTGGTTGCAGGGGACATTTTCAGTTTTTATGGCCAAAATATGCTTTTCAGAGGCTGAAAAGCATGTTTTGGCCGAGTATGATAATTTTCATTAAAACTTGATTTCTATCACTTCGAATGATGCCAAATGAATAACTTACTTGAATTGGACCATTTTACACTATGTCCATTGTAGATTTCTGTCTCCGACAGTTCGTTTGGTTGCAGGGGACATTTTCAGTTTTTATGGCCAAAATGTGCTTTTCAGAGGCTGAAAAGCATGTTTTGGCCGAGTATGATAATTTTCATTAAAACTTGATTTCTATCCATTCGAATGATGCCAAATGAATAACTTACTTGAATTGGACCATTTTACACTATGTCCATTGTAGATTTGTGTCTCTGACAGTTCGTTTGGTTGCAGGGGACATATTCAGTTTTTATGGCCAAAATGTGCTTTTCAGGGGCTGAAAAGCACGTTTTGGCAGAGTATGATAATTTTCATTAAAACTTGATTTCTATCACTTCGAATGATGCCAAATGAATAACTTACTTGAATTGGACCATTTTACACTATGTCCATTGTAGATTTCTGTCTCCGACAGTTCGTTTGGTTGCAGGGGACATTTTCAGTTTTTATGGCCAAAATGTGCTTTTCAGAGGCTGAAAAGCATGTTTTGGCCGAGTATGATAATTTTCATTAAAACTTGATTTCTATCACTTCGAATGATGCCAAAGGAATAACTTACTTGAATTGGACCATTTTACACTATGTCCATTGTAGATTTGTGTCTCCGACAGTTTGTTTTTTTGCAGGGGACATTTTCAGTTTTTATGGCCAAAATGTGCTTTTCAGAGGCTGAAAAGCATGTTTTGGCCGAGTATGATAATTTTCATTAAAACTTGATTTCTATCACTTCGAATGATGCCAAATGAATAACTTACTTGAATTGGACCATTTTACACTATGTCCATTGTAGATTTGTGTCTCCGACGGTTCGTTTGGTTGCAGGGGACATTTTCAGTTTTTATGGCCAAAATGTGCTTTTCAGAGGCTGAAAACCATGTTTTGGCCGAGTATGATAATTTTCATTAAAACTTGATTTCTATCCATTCGAATGATGCCAAATGAATAACTTACTTGAATTGGACCATTTTACACTATGTCCATTGTAGATTTGTGTCTCTGACAGTTCGTTTGGTTGCAGGGGACATATTCAGTTTTTATGGCCAAAATGTGCTTTTCAGGGGCTGAAAAGCATTATTTGGCCGAGTATGATAATTTTCATTAAAACTTGATTTCTATCACTTCGAATGATGCCAAATGAATAACTTACTTGAATTGGACCATTTTACACTATGTCCATTGTAGATTTGTGTCTCCGACAGTTCGTTTGGTTGCAGGGGACATTTTCAGTTTTTATGGCCAAAATATGCTTTTCAGAGGCTGAAAAGCATGTTTTGGCCGAGTATGATAATTTTCATTAAAACTTGATTTCTATCACTTCGAATGATGCCAAATGAATAACTTACTTGAATTGGACCATTTTACACTATGTCCATTGTAGATTTCTGTCTCCGACAGTTCGTTTGGTTGCAGGGGACATTTTCAGTTTTTATGGCCAAAATGTGCTTTTCAGAGGCTGAAAAGCATGTTTTGGCCGAGTATGATAATTTTCATTAAAACTTGATTTCTATCCATTCGAATGATGCCAAATGAATAACTTACTTGAATTGGACCATTTTACACTATGTCCATTGTAGATTTGTGTCTCTGACAGTTCGTTTGGTTGCAGGGGACATATTCAGTTTTTATGGCCAAAATGTGCTTTTCAGGGGCTGAAAAGCACGTTTTGGCAGAGTATGATAATTTTCATTAAAACTTGATTTCTATCACTTCGAATGATGCCAAATGAATAACTTACTTGAATTGGACCATTTTACACTATGTCCATTGTAGATTTCTGTCTCCGACAGTTCGTTTGGTTGCAGGGGACATTTTCAGTTTTTATGGCCAAAATGTGCTTTTCAGAGGCTGAAAAGCATGTTTTGGCCGAGTATGATAATTTTCATTAAAACTTGATTTCTATCACTTCGAATGATGCCAAATGAATAACTTACTTGAATTGGACCATTTTACACTATGTCCATTGTAGATTTGTGTCTCCGACAGTTCGTTTGGTTGCAGGGGACATTTTCAGTTTTTATGGCCAAAATGTGCTTTTCAGAGGCTGAAAAGCATGTTTTGGCCGAGTATGATGATTTTCATTAAAATTTAATTTCTATCACTTCGAATGATGCCAAATGAATAACTTACTTGAATTGGACCATTTTACACTATGTCCATTGTAGATTTGTGTCTCTGACAGTTCGTTTGGTTGCAGGGGACATATTCAGTTTTTATGGCCAAAATGTGCTTTTCAGGGGCTGAAAAGCATGTTTTGGCCGAGTATGATAATTTTCATTAAAACTTGATTTCTATCCATTCGAATGATGCCAAATGAATAACTTACTTGAATTGGACCATTTTACACTATGTCCATTGTAGATTTGTGTCTCCGACAGTTCGTTTGGTTGCAGGGGACATATTCAGTTTTTATGGCCAAAATGTGCTTTTCAGGGGCTGAAAAGCATGTTTTGGCCGAGTATGATAATTTTCATTAAAACTTGATTTCTATCACTTCGAATGATGCCAAATGAATAACTTACTTGAATTGGACCATTTTACACTATGTCCATTGTAGATTTGTGTCTCCGACAGTTCGTTTGGTTGCAGGGGACATTTTCAGTTTTTATGGCCAAAATGTGCTTTTCAGAGGCTGAAAAGCATGTTTTGGCCGAGTACGATAATTTTCATTAAAACTTGATTTCTATCACTTCGAATGATGCCAAATGAATAACTTACTTGAATTGGACCATTTTACACTATGTCCATTGTAGATTTGTGTCTCCGACAGTTCGTTTGGTTGCAGGGGACATATTCAGTTTTTATGGCCAAAATGTGCTTTTCAGGGGCTGAAAAGCATGTTTTGGCCGAGTATGATGATTTTCATTAAAACTTAATTTCTATCACTTCGAATGATGCCAAATGAATAACTTACTTGAATTGGACCATTTTACACTATGTCCATGTAGATTTGTGTCTCTGACAGTTCGTTTGGTTGCAGGGGACATTTTCAGTTTTTATGGCCAAAATGTGCTTTTCAGAGGCTGAAAAGCATGTTTTGGCCGAGTATGATAATTTTCATTAAAACTTGATTTCTATCCATTCGAATGATGCCAAATGAATAACTTACTTGAATTGGACCATTTTACACTATGTCCATTGTAGATTTGTGTCTCTGACAGTTCGTTTGGTTGCAGGGGACATATTCAGTTTTTATGGCCAAAATGTGCTTTTCAGGGGCTGAAAAGCACGTTTTGGCAGAGTATGATAATTTTCATTAAAACTTGATTTCTATCCATTCGAATGATGCCAAATGAATAACTTACTTGAATTGGACCATTTTACACTATGTCCATTGTGGATTTGTGTCTCTGACAGTTCGTTTGGTTGCAGGGGACATATTCAGTTTTTATGGCCAAAATGTGCTTTTCAGGGGCTGAAAAGCATGTTTTGGCCGAGTATGATAATTTTCATTAAAACTTGATTTCTATCACTTCGAATGATGCCAAATGAATAACTTACTTGAATTGGACCATTTTACACTATGTCCATTGTAGATTTGTGTCTCTGACAGTTCGTTTGGTTGCAGGGGACATTTTCAGTTTTTATTGCCAAAATGTGCTTTTCAGAGGCTGAAAAGCATGTTTTGGCCGAGTATGATAATTTTCATTAAAACTTGATTTCTATCCATTCGAATGATGCCAAATGAATAACTTACTTGAATTGGACCATTTTACACTATGTCCATTGTAGATTTGTGTCTCTGACAGTTCGTTTGGTTGCAGGGGACATATTCAGTTTTTATGGCCAAAATGTGCTTTTCAGGGGCTGAAAAGCATGTTTTGGCCGAGTATGATAATTTTCATTAAAACTTGATTTCTATCACTTCGAATGATGCCAAATGAATAACTTACTTGAATTGGACCATTTTACACTATGTCCATTGTAGATTTGTGTCTCCGACAGTTCGTTTGGTTGCAGGGGACATTTTCAGTTTTTATGGCCAAAATGTGCTTTTCAGAGGCTGAAAAGCATGTTTTGGCCGAGTATGATAATTTTCATTAAAACTTGATTTCTATCACTTCGAATGATGCCAAATGAATAACTTACTTGAATTGGACCATTTTACACTATGTCCATTGTAGATTTGTGTCTCCGACAGTTCGTTTGGTTGCAGGGGACATATTCAGTTTTTATGGCCAAAATGTGCTTTTCAGGGGCTGAAAAGCATGTTTTGGCCGAGTATGATGATTTTCATTAAAACTTAATTTCTATCACTTCGAATGATGCCAAATGAATAACTTACTTGAATTGGACCATTTTACACTATGTCCATTGTAGATTTGTGTCTCTGACAGTTCGTTTGGTTGCAGGGGACATTTTCAGTTTTTATGGCCAAAATGTGCTTTTCAGAGGCTGAAAAGCATGTTTTGGCCGAGTATGATAATTTTCATTAAAACTTGATTTCTATCCATTCGAATGATGCCAAATGAATAACTTACTTGAATTGGACCATTTTACACTATGTCCATTGTAGATTTGTGTCTCTGACAGTTCGTTTGGTTGCAGGGGACATATTCAGTTTTTATGGCCAAAATGTGCTTTTCAGGGGCTGAAAAGCACGTTTTGGCAGAGTATGATAATTTTCATTAAAACTTGATTTCTATCCATTCGAATGATGCCAAATGAATAACTTACTTGAATTGGACCATTTTACACTATGTCCATTGTGGATTTGTGTCTCTGACAGTTCGTTTGGTTGCAGGGGACATATTCAGTTTTTATGGCCAAAATGTGCTTTTCAGGGGCTGAAAAGCATGTTTTGGCCGAGTATGATAATTTTCATTAAAACTTGATTTCTATCACTTCGAATGATGCCAAATGAATAACTTACTTGAATTGGACCATTTTACACTATGTCCATTGTAGATTTGTGTCTCTGACAGTTCGTTTGGTTGCAGGGGACATTTTCAGTTTTTATTGCCAAAATGTGCTTTTCAGAGGCTGAAAAGCATGTTTTGGCCGAGTATGATAATTTTCATTAAAACTTGATTTCTATCCATTCGAATGATGCCAAATGAATAACTTACTTGAATTGGACCATTTTACACTATGTCCATTGTAGATTTGTGTCTCCGACAGTTCGTTTGGTTGCAGGGGACATATTCAGTTTTTATGGCCAAAATGTGCTTTTCAGGGGCTGAAAAGCATGTTTTGGCCGAGTATGATAATTTTCATTAAAACTTGATTTCTATCACTTCGAATGATGCCAAATGAATAACTTACTTGAATTGGACCATTTTACACTATGTCCATTGTAGATTTGTGTCTCCGACAGTTCGTTTGGTTGCAGGGGACATTTTCAGTTTTTATGGCCAAAATGTGCTTTTCAGAGGCTGAAAAGCATGTTTTGGCCGAGTATGATAATTTTCATTAAAACTTGATTTCTATCACTTCGAATGATGCCAAATGAATAACTTACTTGAATTGGACCATTTTACACTATGTCCATTGTAGATTTGTGTCTCCGACAGTTCGTTTGGTTGCAGGGGACATATTCAGTTTTTATGGCCAAAATGTGCTTTTCAGGGGCTGAAAAGCATGTTTTGGCCGAGTATGATGATTTTCATTAAAACTTAATTTCTATCACTTCGAATGATGCCAAATGAATAACTTACTTGAATTGGACCATTTTACACTATGTCCATGTAGATTTGTGTCTCTGACAGTTCGTTTGGTTGCAGGGGACATTTTCAGTTTTTATGGCCAAAATGTGCTTTTCAGAGGCTGAAAAGCATGTTTTGGCCGAGTATGATAATTTTCATTAAAACTTGATTTCTATCCATTCGAATGATGCCAAATGAATAACTTACTTGAATTGGACCATTTTACACTATGTCCATTGTAGATTTGTGTCTCTGACAGTTCGTTTGGTTGCAGGGGACATATTCAGTTTTTATGGCCAAAATGTGCTTTTCAGGGGCTGAAAAGCACGTTTTGGCAGAGTATGATAATTTTCATTAAAACTTGATTTCTATCCATTCGAATGATGCCAAATGAATAACTTACTTGAATTGGACCATTTTACACTATGTCCATTGTGGATTTGTGTCTCTGACAGTTCGTTTGGTTGCAGGGGACATATTCAGTTTTTATGGCCAAAATGTGCTTTTCAGGGGCTGAAAAGCATGTTTTGGCCGAGTATGATAATTTTCATTAAAACTTGATTTCTATCACTTCGAATGATGCCAAATGAATAACTTACTTGAATTGGACCATTTTACACTATGTCCATTGTAGATTTGTGTCTCTGACAGTTCGTTTGGTTGCAGGGGACATTTTCAGTTTTTATTGCCAAAATGTGCTTTTCAGAGGCTGAAAAGCATGTTTTGGCCGAGTATGATAATTTTCATTAAAACTTGATTTCTATCCATTCGAATGATGCCAAATGAATAACTTACTTGAATTGGACCATTTTACACTATGTCCATTGTAGATTTGTGTCTCTGACAGTTCGTTTGGTTGCAGGGGACATATTCAGTTTTTATGGCCAAAATGTGCTTTTCAGGGGCTGAAAAGCATGTTTTGGCCGAGTATGATAATTTTCATTAAAACTTGATTTCTATCACTTCGAATGATGCCAAATGAATAACTTACTTGAATTGGACCATTTTACACTATGTCCATTGTAGATTTGTGTCTCCGACAGTTCGTTTGGTTGCAGGGGACATTTTCAGTTTTTATGGCCAAAATGTGCTTTTCAGAGGCTGAAAAGCATGTTTTGGCCGAGTATGATAATTTTCATTAAAACTTGATTTCTATCACTTCGAATGATGCCAAATGAATAACTTACTTGAATTGGACCATTTTACACTATGTCCATTGTAGATTTGTGTCTCCGACAGTTCGTTTGGTTGCAGGGGACATATTCAGTTTTTATGGCCAAAATGTGCTTTTCAGGGGCTGAAAAGCATGTTTTGGCCGAGTATGATGATTTTCATTAAAACTTAATTTCTATCACTTCGAATGATGCCAAATGAATAACTTACTTGAATTGGACCATTTTACACTATGTCCATTGTAGATTTGTGTCTCTGACAGTTCGTTTGGTTGCAGGGGACATTTTCAGTTTTTATGGCCAAAATGTGCTTTTCAGAGGCTGAAAAGCATGTTTTGGCCGAGTATGATAATTTTCATTAAAACTTGATTTCTATCCATTCGAATGATGCCAAATGAATAACTTACTTGAATTGGACCATTTTACACTATGTCCATTGTAGATTTGTGTCTCTGACAGTTCGTTTGGTTGCAGGGGACATATTCAGTTTTTATGGCCAAAATGTGCTTTTCAGGGGCTGAAAAGCACGTTTTGGCAGAGTATGATAATTTTCATTAAAACTTGATTTCTATCCATTCGAATGATGCCAAATGAATAACTTACTTGAATTGGACCATTTTACACTATGTCCATTGTGGATTTGTGTCTCTGACAGTTCGTTTGGTTGCAGGGGACATATTCAGTTTTTATGGCCAAAATGTGCTTTTCAGGGGCTGAAAAGCATGTTTTGGCCGAGTATGATAATTTTCATTAAAACTTGATTTCTATCACTTCGAATGATGCCAAATGAATAACTTACTTGAATTGGACCATTTTACACTATGTCCATTGTAGATTTCTGTCTCCGACAGTTCGTTTGGTTGCAGGGGACATTTTCAGTTTTTATGGCCAAAATGTGCTTTTCAGAGGCTGAAAAGCATGTTTTGGCCGAGTATGATAATTTTCATTAAAACTTGATTTCTATCACTTCGAATGATGCCAAATGAATAACTTACTTGAATTGGACCATTTTACACTATGTCCATTGTAGATTTGTGTCTCCGACAGTTCGTTTGGTTGCAGGGGACATTTTCAGTTTTTATGGCCGGGTAAACGGCGATAGTAGTTGTGACTCTTACACAGGCCGGGTAAACGGCGATAGTAGATGTGACTCTTACACAGGCCGGGTAAACGGCGATAGTAGTTGTGACTCTTACACAGGCCGGGTAAACGGCCATAGTAGTTGTGACTCTTACACAGGCCGGGTAAACGGCCATAGTAGTTGTGACTCTTACACAGGCCGGGTAAACGGCGATAGTAGATGTGACTCTTACACAGGCCGGGTAAACGGCGATAGTAGTTGTGACTCTTACACAGGCCGGGTAAACGGCGATAGTAGTTGTGACTCTTACACAGGCCGGGTAAACGGCCATAGTAGTTGTGACTCTTACACAGGCCGGGTAAACGGCGATAGTAGTTGTGACTCTTACACAGGCCGGGTAAACGGCGATAGTAGATGTGACTCTTACACAGGCCGGGTAAACGGCCATAGTAGTTGTGACTCTTACACAGGCCGGGTAAACGGCGATAGTAGTTGTGACTCTTACACAGGCCGGGTAAACGGCGATAGTAGATGTGACTCTTACACAGGCCGGGTAAACGGCGATAGTAGTTGTGACTCTTACACAGGCCGGGTAAACGGCCATAGTAGTTGTGACTCTTACACAGGCCGGGTAAACGGCCATAGTAGTTGTGACTCTTACACAGGCGGGTAAACGGCGATAGTAGATGTGACTCTTACACAGGCCGGGTAAACGGCGATAGTAGTTGTGACTCTTACACAGGCCGGGTAAACGGCCATAGTAGTTGTGACTCTTACACAGGCCGGGTAAACGGCCATAGTAGTTGTGACTCTTACACAGGCCGGGTGAACGGCGATAGTAGATGTGACTCTTACACAGGCCGGGTAAACGGCGATAGTAGTTGTGACTCTTACACAGGCCGGGTAAACGGCCATAGTAGTTGTGACTCTTACACAGGCCGGGTAAACGGCGATAGTAGTTGTGACTCTTACACAGGCCGGGTAAACGGCGATAGTAGATGTGACTCTTACACAGGCCGGGTAAACGGCGATAGTAGTTGTGACTCTTACACAGGCCGGGTAAACGGCCATAGTAGTTGTGACTCTTACACAGGCCGGGTAAACGGCCATAGTAGTTGTGACTCTTACACAGGCCGGGTAAACGGCGATAGTAGATGTGACTCTTACACAGGCCGGGTAAACGGCGATAGTAGTTGTGACTCTTACACAGGCCGGGTAAACGGCCATAGTAGTTGTGACTCTTACACAGGCCGGGTAAACGGCCATAGTAGTTGTGACTCTTACACAGGCCGGGTAAACGGCGATAGTGACTCTTACACAGTTCGGGTAAACGGCCATAGTAGTTGTGACTCTTACACAGGCCGGGTAAACGGCGATAGTAGATGTGACTCTTACACAGGCCGGGTAAACGGCGATAGTAGTTGTGACTCTTACACAGGCCGGGTAAACGGCCATAGTAGTTGTGACTCTTACACAGGCCGTGTAAACGGCGATAGTAGATGTGACTCTTACACAGGCCGGGTAAACGGCGATAGTAGTTGTGACTCTTACACAGGCCGGGTAAACGGCGATAGTAGTTGTGACTCTTACACAGGCCGGGTAAACGGCCATAGTAGTTGTGACTCTTACACAGGCCGGGTAAACGGCCATAGTAGTTGTGACTCTTACACAGGCCGGGTAAACGGCCATAGTAGTTGTGACTCTTACACAGGCCGGGTAAACGGCCATAGTAGTTGTGACTCTTACACAGGCCGGGTAAACGGCGATAGTAGATGTGACTCTTACACAGGCCGGGTAAACGGCGATAGTAGTTGTGACTCTTACACAGGCCGGGTAAACGGCCATAGTAGTTGTGACTCTTACACAGGCCGGGTAAACGGCGATAGTAGTTGTGACTCTTACACAGGCCGGGTAAACGGCCATAGTAGTTGTGACTCTTACACAGGCCGGGTAAACGGCGATAGTAGTTGTGACTCTTACACAGGCCGGGTAAACGGCCATAGTAGTTGTGACTCTTACACAGGCCGGGTAAACGGCCATAGTAGTTGTGACTCTTACACAGGCCGGGTAAACGGCGATAGTAGTTGTGACTCTTACACAGGCCGGGTAAACGGCCATAGTAGTTGTGACTCTTACACAGGCCGGGTAAACGGCCATAGTAGTTGTGACTCTTACACAGGCCGGGTAAACGGCCATAGTAGATGTGACTCTTACACAGGCCGGGTAAACGGCGATAGTAGTTGTGACTCTTACACAGGCCGGGTAAACGGCCATAGTAGTTGTGACTCTTACACAGGCCGGGTAAACGGCCATAGTAGTTGTGACTCTTACACAGGCCGGGTAAACGGCGATAGTAGATGTGACTCTTACACAGGCCGGGTAAACGGCGATAGTAGTTGTGACTCTTACACAGGCCGGGTAAACGGCGATAGTAGATGTGACTCTTACACAGGCCGGGTAAACGGCCATAGTAGTTGTGACTCTTACACAGGCCGGGTAAACGGCGATAGTAGTTGTGACTCTTACACAGGCCGGGTAAACGGCCATAGTAGTTGTGACTCTTACACAGGCCGGGTAAACGGCGATAGTAGTTGTGACTCTTACACAGGCCGGGTAAACGGCCATAGTAGTTGTGACTCTTACACAGGCCGGGTAAACGGCGATAGTAGATGTGACTCTTACACAGGCCGGGTAAACGGCCATAGTAGTTGTGACTCTTACACAGGCCGGGTAAACGGCGATAGTAGATGTGACTCTTACACAGGCCGGGTAAACGGCGATAGTAGTTGTGACTCTTACACAGGCCGGGTAAACGGCATAGTAGTTGTGACTCTTACACAGGCCGGGTAAACGGCGATAGTAGTTGTGACTCTTACACAGGCCGGGTAAACGGCCATAGTAGTTGTGACTCTTACACAGGCCGGGTAAACGGCGATAGTAGTTGTGACTCTTACACAGGCCGGGTAAACGGCCATAGTAGTTGTGACTCTTACACAGGCCGGGTAAACGGCCATAGTAGTTGTGACTCTTACACAGGCCGGGTAAACGGCGATAGTAGTTGTGACTCTTACACAGGCCGGGTAAACGGCCATAGTAGTTGTGACTCTTACACAGGCCGGGTAAACGGCCATAGTAGTTGTGACTCTTACACAGGCCGGGTAAACGGCAATAGTAGATGTGACTCTTACACAGGCCGGGTAAACGGCGATAGTAGTTGTGACTCTTACACAGGCCGGGTAAACGGCCATAGTAGTTGTGACTCTTACACAGGCCGGGTAAACGGCCATAGTAGTTGTGACTCTTACACAGGCCGGGTAAACGGCGATAGTAGATGTGACTCTTACACAGGCCGGGTAAACGGCGATAGTAGTTGTGACTCTTACACAGGCCGGGTAAACGGCGATAGTAGTTGTGACTCTTACACAGGCCGGGTAAACGGCCATAGTAGTTGTGACTCTTACACAGGCCGGGTAAACGGCGATAGTAGTTGTGACTCTTACACAGGCCGGGTAAACGGCCATAGTAGTTGTGACTCTTACACAGGCCGGGTAAACGGCCATAGTAGTTGTGACTCTTACACAGGCCGGGTAAACGGCGATAGTAGATGTGACTCTTACACAGGCCGGGTAAACGGCGATAGTAGTTGTGACTCTTACACAGGCCGGGTAAACGGCCATAGTAGTTGTGACTCTTACACAGGCCGGGTAAACGGCGATAGTAGTTGTGACTCTTACACAGGCCGGGTAAACGGCGATAGTAGATGTGACTCTTACACAGGCCGGGTAAACGGCGATAGTAGTTGTGACTCTTACACAGGCCGGGTAAACGGCCATAGTAGTTGTGACTCTTACACAGGCCGGGTAAACGGCCATAGTAGTTGTGACTCTTACACAGGCCGGGTAAACGGCGATAGTAGATGTGACTCTTACACAGGCCGGGTAAACGGCGATAGTAGTTGTGACTCTTACACAGGCCGGGTAAACGGCCATAGTAGTTGTGACTCTTACACAGGCCGGGTAAACGGCGATAGTAGTTGTGACTCTTACACAGGCCGGGTAAACGGCGATAGTAGTTGTGACTCTTACACAGGCCGGGTAAACGGCATAGTAGTTGTGACTCTTACACAGGCCGGGTAAACGGCCATAGTAGTTGTGACTCTTACACAGGCCGGGTAAACGGCGATAGTAGATGTGACTCTTACACAGGCCGGGTAAACGGCGATAGTAGTTGTGACTCTTACACAGGCCGGGTAAACGGCCATAGTAGTTGTGACTCTTACACAGGCCGGGTAAACGGCGATAGTAGTTGTGACTCTTACACAGGCCGGGGTAAACGGCGATAGTAGATGTGACTCTTACACAGGCCGGGTAAACGGCGATAGTAGTTGTGACTCTTACACAGGCCGGGTAAACGGCCATAGTAGTTGTGACTCTTACACAGGCCGGGTAAACGGCCATAGTAGTTGTGACTCTTACACAGGCCGGGTAAACGGCGATAGTAGATGTGACTCTTACACAGGCCGGGTAAACGGCGATAGTAGTTGTGACTCTTACACAGGCCGGGTAAACGGCCATAGTAGTTGTGACTCTTACACAGGCCGGGTAAACGGCGATAGTAGTTGTGACTCTTACACAGGCCGGGTAAACGGCCATAGTAGATGTGACTCTTACACAGGCCGGGTAAACGGCGATAGTAGTTGTGACTCTTACACAGGCCGGGTAAACGGCCATAGTAGTTGTGACTCTTACACAGGCCGGGTAAACGGCGATAGTAGTTGTGACTCTTACACAGGCCGGGTAAACGGCCATAGTAGATGTGACTCTTACACAGGCCGGGTAAACGGCCATAGTAGTTGTGACTCTTACACAGGCGGGTAAACGGCGATAGTAGATGTGACTCTTACACAGGCCGGGTAAACGGCGATAGTAGTTGTGACTCTTACACAGGCCGGGTAAACGGCGATAGTAGTGTGACTCTTACACAGGCCGGGTAAACGGCCATAGTAGTTGTGACTCTTACACAGGCCGGGTAAACGGCCATAGTAGTTGTGACTCTTACACAGGCCGGGTAAACGGCGATAGTAGATGTGACTCTTACACAGGCCGGGTAAACGGCGATAGTAGTTGTGACTCTTACACAGGCCGGGTAAACGGCCGATAGTAGTTGTGACTCTTACACAGGCCGGGTAAACGGCGATAGTAGTGGTGACTCTTACACAGGCCGGGTAAACGGCGATAGTAGATGTGACTCTTACACAGGCCGGGTAAACGGCGATAGTAGTTGTGACTCTTACACAGGCCGGGTAAACGGCCATAGTAGTTGTGACTCTTACACAGGCCGGGTA